>NC_044067.1:2236658-2261658 GCF_902167405.1 Gadus morhua | reverse complement strand
TTTTTTTTTTAAATCCTCTGGCTCTCTCCCTCCTGCTCTCCTCTGGAGTTTGCCCAAGATGAATGGGCTTTTCAGATTTAAGAAAGTGCATGGGCTGAAATACAAAGAGAGGCTCATCTATCAGCACAGAATAGTGCGAGGCAAACCCCCATGCCGGGCAGGGGCAGGAGGCTGGGAGGCTGGGAGACGGGGAGACGGGGGAGACGGGGGAGTCGGAGGGAGACAGGGGGGGTGGGGGTCTCTCTCTGATTAGACCCTGGGCCGTTTCCCCTGTGAGGGGCTCGCAGTGCAAACATCAATCCTTCCCCTTCTCCCCACTAACTGAACCCCTCTGAACCCCCTTGAGACAATCTCTGGCCGCAAGCGCCATTTTTAGATCGAGATTCTCTGCAGCAAAACACGGCACTAAATGTAATGTGATTGAACAAAGTCGTTTTTTGTTTCTGCTGTGTGATGCCTTTAATGTGCGCTTTTGTCAAATGAAAAACAAAGATTGTTCCACATGAATGCTGCTGCTGGTGGTGGATGTGGTGGTGGATGTTGTGATGGTGGATGTGGTGGTGGTGGTGGTGGTGGACGTGGGGCTGGTGGTGGTGCTGGGGCTTGAAAGATGGCAATCGCATCAATCCAATATGAGCCCAGCCGTCGAGGGACTGGCTGAGTGAGGCAATAGATTACTCTTCAGAAGAGGAGAGGGGTGAGAGCGCGGGAGGGGGGAGAGAGCGCGGGAGGGGGGAGAGTCGGAGAAGGGAGCGAAAATCCTCCCAATTGGAGCACATCATTCTTAACATTGGAAATAGGAAATACTGATGAATATTAAATGACGGGCTTTGTCATCCTTTCAGCTAACACATGAAAAGAGCATAGCCAATTAGACACAGAGCGAATAGCATCGTGGAGAGCATTTAAAATGTTTCCACAACACCAGCAACTTCATTTTTGATGGTTCTTTTTTGTACGCCCCGGGCATAAATTTGCCGTTTGCCGTTTTCATGCTGTGATAAAAGGTAAACACCAAAATCCAATAACTGTCAGCCAGAACATTAAATCTAGCTGACATGTCTCTTAAAAGGTACGGCCATGAAATATTTACTGAATGTTTTTGAAGGGTCCTTAAATGTGGAAACGTAAAGCATTTTTCACTCCTCCCCTCGTGTGCGAGGATCAGGGTGAAGATCCTCTCAGCTGCTTAATGGGAGTTAATATGTACCATGCATATACTATGCATAATATACACACTCCACTCTACGTATATACCTGCGGTTGACCTGGATACATTCCTGAGTTCACCCAAGCTGAAACGGGCAGTTACTGTACCTAATCCGCCTTCCCCAACCCTCGGTCTGCATGACTGATTCCGTGACCCCGTGAGTGAGTACTTTGAAGATTGGATCAGTCTCAGTCAGACCGGCGGCGTCGGGAGGTAACGGAGGTGGGAATAGCCAGGGGGGGCGGGCCATAAATCCCTGACCGTTATTGGCTCCTCAATTAAGGGCTCAGCGCGACATCGCTCATTGTCGAACCCGACGGAGACGCGCGGCGTGTCGAATCCCGAACACTGTTCACGCAAATGAAACGACAGCCTCTCGCAGCGTCTCCCAGACGAGCCCGTAGCGCGGCACGACGGCGGATTACGGGGGACCGCGTGCGGATCTCGAGACCGGAATCGGGGAAACCCGTCGAATCTTGACGGCCCTGACATATGTAGGTCTCCGAAACCGGGCGGCTGTTCCGCCGTCTCCCCGGTAAAGTGCCCCCTCGTGGGCGGGAAGGACGCAGACGTGTGAAGCGGGCCGAGTGCATCGACGGGGCTGGGGGGCCGTGCCCGTGGGCCCCCCCCCCCCCCCCCCCCCCCCCACGGTCGTGCTGTCTGGATCAGGAATTCACAGTTCACAGAGCAGCCCCCCCCCCCCCATAGACGGCGCCGCCACGCTGGATGGCGTGCACGCACAATGAGGCCAGGGCGCCGCGGAGGACGGTAATCTCTGGCCGGCGATGAAGGAGGAGGGAGAGGCGTTGTGACAGGCCGATGAAGAATTCATTTGAGATGTCTGGAGGTGTGGAGGAGGAGGAGGAGGAGGAGGTGTGGGGGAGGAGGAGGAGGAGGTGAGGAGGAGGAGGAGGGTCGCTTCAAGAAGAACTCTGAAGGATGAGGAGGGAATTGAGAGGTGGGGTGGGGGCGCGGATTCAGGCGCCACTTCCATCAGGCTAATGAGAGGAAATTATGTTCTATTAAAATCAACACGTCGTTAATCTAATGGTGTCACCTTTTAATTCGGCTACGTTCTCGTCTTTAACAACTAGCTGCTTGCGAGACTAGCTTTTTGTTTGGGGGTTACCCTCTTCCTGGTTGTAGCCTAATGCGGCCCTGGTTGTCTCCAGACACCCCCCCCCCCCCTCCCTCACCACCCTTGGACTAACGTCCGGGCACTGGGAGCCAGGTGAGAGGGGCGAGAGACACTGGGGTGCACAGGAGAAGGCTGTGATGGCCAGTATGATGCCCCCTGTTTGCATAATGTGTTCACTGTCTGCTACTCTGGGATGAGGCTGTGCTGCGCATGCATACGGCTCGTGTGTGTCGGTGCAGTGTGTGTTTCTGTGTGTCCGCTTTGTGTCTGTGTGTGTGTGCTTGTGACTGTGGGGGTGGGCGGGATTCTGTGTCTACCTTTGTGTAGTTTAGCATGCATGGTGGAATACTGGCGGATGATAGCCTAGTATAGCAGCCTTAGCTTAAAGGGCAGATCGGAGGGATTCAACCGTCTTGCCTGGCTTCAACCATCTCTGTCAACTATATCACTGGTAACCATGACATTGTTTCAGGTATGAGCTCGCTCTAGCCCCGGACGTAAGCAACAGCTGTACAGCACTTTGGCCTGTTGTAATATATGTGCGTCCTTGGGCCACACACAATGTTATTGCCGTACTTTAGAAATTGTCTCAGAGCAAAGTGCCACTGCCGTTGTTTTGTCTGTGGCCGGCGCGCTCTCATTTTGCCAGCGCTCACTGGCAAAATGACCAAACAAAGTCATGACGCATTATACCGGTAACAGATGTTAGTGACAGATGAGTGAGGCGGCCGGGGGAGACGCGGTGATGGTTCAATCACCCAGAGAGCGTCGGTCCTTTAAAAGCCACCGGCGTCCGCAATCATAGTGTGTTTATCTGCTGTTTGACCTTCGGGTTTAGCTAATATCACCGGCTTCAGACTCAGGGTCGGGCTCACAAGGATAAACAGGTTCGATATTAAAAGAGTATGTCGATCGATGTGCTGCTCACCAACCAAGCCCGCCGCCGCCGCCGCCGCCGCCGCCGCCGCCGCCTCTTCATAAACACCGGCCTGCCGGCTCTCTGAACACCCCCCCTCCCAGGGACGGAGGCTCTGTCGGTGGACCGGGAATCTGGAGGTTCTGATAAGAGCCGTGCTTCAGGTCGAGGAACCGACGGCTCACAGGCTTCGGTCCGACGCACTCGGCTCAGACCGAAGGACTCAGCGTCAACGCTCTACGCAGGACGAGAACGTAAATCGCTCTGACTCTGTGTAAATGCCAAATGCTAAATGGACTGCAATCACTGCATTTATCCCACGCTTTTCTAACCAGTGGCCAATCAAGGCGCATTACAATGTCGCCTAACATTCACCCATTCATGAACACATTCACACACCGACGGTGGTGTCAGCCACGCAAGACGACAGCCAGCTCGTCAGGAGCAGTCAGGGCGAGGTGTCTCGCTCAGGGACACCTCGACGATCAGCTAGGAGGACCCGGGGATCGAACTAGCAACCTTCCGGTTACCAGCCGACCCGCTCTACCTCCGGAGCCACATGGTGTCTCATGGACTCGCCGCACAGATTCCCGTCGTTGGACGGACAGGGCCGCTGTGCCAGCGGCCGCATTAACCCTCCAGGGTGGATAAATGATGAATGGTGGGAAGGGCGACAGCGGGGGGGGGTCTTCAGAGAGCAGCACTGGATATTTTTCGGCTCACGATGGAGTGGTCAAGGACAAAACATCTGAGAATAGGCTGTTCTTGAACCGGAATTAAATATTCATGGTGTTTTGCTGGGGAAAGAGACGGGTCATTTCATGTCTGCTCTCTCCTCGCGGCTCCTCGACCGCTCAGCGTATTGCATAACTCATGATAACAAAATGGGGGGGGGTAGAAAAAGGACAACAGGCTTTTTTCTGTTTCTCATTTCCTGTTCCTGTGGGCCGAGTCGTACCTGAGCTTCTGACCACGCGGAGGCGCGTCCTGCCAGCCGGCCGTGCGGTGTGTTGCCGCTCGGGGAGGTTCTCACCGCGCGGTCTGCGTGGGGAATAGGATCCGTCCATTCCTATTCAGCTCGTCTCCGGCAAGGACACGCGGAGACGGGGTGGAGAACAAAATGTTACGGCGGGCAGCGACAAACACAAGCCCCTGTCTGACTTTCTGTCTGTTTGTCTGTCTGTCTGCTGGAGTTGCCCTGCTGTTGTGTGTGAACACATAAATAACCTCATGTACGTGTTTTGTATGTGTTTTGTGTCTCTCTAAAGGGGGGATCCAGCACATAAGAGCAGCTCGTAGTTCAACACATTTGTAAATCCGTGGAGTTCTGGCTGCAAACTCTACTCTGGGCTAATTAACCCTCGGAGATCCATCGAACAGTTTGCAATTTTGTCCTGATTTTTAATCAGTCTAATTTCACTCTCCAGCACATAGACACGTTCCGTTCCTGGCTGCACACACACACGCACACACACGCACACACGCATACACGCACGCACGATCGTACGTACACACACGCACATACACTGACTCACACGCACACACTGGTACACACTCGTACACACACACACACACACACACATACACGCACACACACACACACACACACACACACGTACACACATACATACACACACACACACACACACACACATACACACACACACACACACACGCACACGTACACGTACACACACACACATACATACACACACACACACACACACATCCACACACACACACACACACACACACACACACACACACACACACACACGTACACACACACACATACATACACACACACACACACAGCCCCCTGTTTGCATAATGTGTTCACTGTCTGCTCCTCTGGGACGAGACCGTGTTGCGAATGCATACAGCCCATGTGTGTGCCTGCTCTTTGTGTGTGTGTGTGTGTGTGTGTGTGTGTGTGTGTGTGTGTGTGTGTGTGTGTGTGTGTGTGTGTGTGTGTGTGTCCAGTGTGTATATGTGTGTGTCTGTGAGTGTGGGGGTAGGGGGGATTGTGTGTCTACCTTTGTGTATTTTAGCATGCTTGATGGAATACTGGCATTATGTTCATTTGTAACACACACACACACACACACACACACACACACACACACACACACACACACACACACACACACACACACACACACGACGGCCCAGCCTCTGCCCTCACTGTGGCATCACCATGATTGCTCCGACAATTCATCATAAAAAACACCTTCTGCCGGACTGTTTCTCTGTGCCTTTATGGAAATGACATTTCCCATCCCCCCCTCCCCCTCCTCCATTTAAATACTCTTCCTGCCAGACGGGAGCACATCTCCGCTTGGAGGGGGGCCTGCCACTAGTTCTGTATAAGCAACAATTGTCGGATTTCTTGAAGCTTGTTCATTTTTATCTTGGAACTGCTAACTCTTTCAAAGCTTTTTGTGAGAGTCTTTAAAGGTGTCTCTAAAGTTGTCGGAGGTAAGATTAATTAAGTATAATGATTTGAGTAATTAGATTGCCATCCGTCCCCTAGTGATGGGAATGTGCAGTGGTGAGATCAGTTTTGACTTTGCTTCGAATTCTGGTCTCGATAGTGACATTTTCACTGCAATTTGTGCAGGCCAATCACAAGTCAGTGCTTGAGCTGTGATTTGGCGGGGTGGTCTTGACACGGGTCGAAGGGCGGGACGGGCAGATGGATGGACCAATTGCTGAACCTTAAAGAAACACTCTGTCAGTGTTTGATTCGACTGTGACTCCCTCTAGATTAACGCCATCTAGCCAGAGAGGGTGGGTGGAGGCTTTTTCTGCTTTCGATTTATCAAAATATCTCCCCTCTCCGGTTATTTTCTGCCATTCCCCCTCTTACCCGCAGCAGCTGAAAGGAAAATAAGAGCGAATAAAATAAGAAATGTCTACAAATGGGTGTTTGAGGTCAAAGCCGTTGGCCTCGTCCTCCGAGTCACGGCCGTCCTCAGTACTGTGATGAACCGACGTTTGTCGTCTCTCAGGGAGCGCATCCTCACTGGAGCTCCACGTGAGTGGCTTTGATTCCATCTCGCTTTTTAATAGCGGGGGAAGATCTGATTTCTACACTAACCAATTTATGAAGCCTCATTGCACAGCGATCCGAAATTAATTCAATATTTAAGAAATCAATTAAGCTCATTTGCCCTTGACGGCAAACAAAGCCGAGCTGAGGAAATGCAGCGGCAGAGCTGGAAAGAATAATATTTCTTAATGTCTCCATAATTAATAACCAGAGCTCCAGAAAACACGCATTCGGGTTTCGCTCGGGAGAGCCGTGAATATCTTTGAACGCACACAACAGAAAACCCTCTCTATACGAGATCCATAAGAGCACGAAGTTGAGAACGCGTTCCATGCTTCTCCTCCCCCACAGCTTCCAGTGCTCTACTCATAGCGGCCCTTTTGGATCAACCACGCAGCTCCTTCTCGGTTCTGATTAACCTCCTCGCCTCGCGGCCCCAGGGGGACCCCGGGCCTGTGAGGAGGGCCTTCAGCCTGGGTCCAGCTCTCAACATCGTGGTCCGGCCCCCTCCACACCCTGGTCCTGCCCCCCATCACCGTCACCCCCCTATCATGTTCCTGCCCCCCCCCCCACCCTCAACGTGCCCCCCCCCCTCACCATGGTCCTGACCCCCCCCCTCACCCCAGTCCTGACCCCCCCCTCACCATCGCCCTGCCCCCCCACCTCACCGTCACCCCCCCTATCATGGTCCTCTCCCCCCCCCCCCCAGATTGGGTCTTTTCCGGCACGATGCGCACAGCGGGGAAGACAAAAACATCCTCTAAGCCAATGCCCCTCAACGATAATCTAGCTCCCATTCTCACACACACACACACACACACACACACACACACACACACACGCGCACACACACACAACCGCACACACAGGTGCATGCACACGTATACACGCATGCACGCACACACAGACACACAGAGAGACGCACAGGGACAGACAAAGACACGAATAGACAATACTCAAATACACACGCAGGCACAAACGCATACACACAAACACACAAACACCCACAACCTACTCTATTAAAAATTCACACGAATGGTTGCACGCTTATCTGCGCTTGGTAAATATAAACAGAGCACATGTAGAGTGGGGGATTACATTTGATTAATTGTGTTGCGTTCTAAATATTTACTTTTGTCTGTAATTCTATAGGTTTACATCGGCACACTTGCTTCACAACTCCAAGAACACACGAGGAGGACAGACAGAAGGCTCTGTGCGCGTTCGGCTCTCCAGCCTCCTCGGCTCTCTCGTGCAGGTGAGCAGCCGCACAGCTCCACCTCAACATTGCCACCTCCTGGTCCAATGTGACGGAGCAGCGAGGTCGCCCCGCGCTTGTTTACGGTCTCTGGCGGACGGACGGCCGCGTGCCAAATGTGTCAACAGGAGTGATTACACTCCTTAGTGGACAGTTGGCCCAGCAGTCCGCCCCCAGTGGCCAGCCCTGGGGGGGGGTTTGGCTCGGTAGAGATGAGGCAGCCTACCAGTACTCCAGCCAGCCTCCATTCCTCCTCTCCTCCACCCCTCCTCTTCCCTCCCCCTCCCTCCGGGTGGATGAGGGAAGTGTTGAAGGAGGTGACCCCATAGAGGGGAGGGGAGGGGAGGGGAGGGGAGGGGAGTGTTGGAGGAGGAGGAGGGCCAAGACACAAGACACAACTTAGTATTTATGCACTTGAACGTGCGCACACACACAAATGCATACATAAATCGGATCGCAGGCACACACACACACACACACACACACACACACACACACACACACACACACACACACACACACACACACACACACACACACACACACACACACACACACAAATGCACAACCACACAGGCATCTCACATACACAAAAACACACAAAAAGGGGCACACACACATGCACACATCTAACATCAACACACACAAACAGACGCATGCATACATCTAACACACACACACACACACACGCACGCACGCACGCACGCACGCACGCACGCACGCACACACACACACACACACACACACACACACACACACACACACACACACACACAAAAGCATCACATACACACAAAAAGCCATAATTTTATCTTTCCTTATTTGAATAATATAACTGTCCCACAGAGAGTTTTTCCTCACATAAAATTTATTCACAGCCCGAACTACCAAGCAAATTCTGATTCACTCTGCCTGATATAGTAACCAGCAGGCATCCCAGGAATACCAATTGGCGGCAGGCACGTTGAAGCAGCCGACATATTTGAAAACAAGGATATCTGCAGGCCTCCCTAAGTAGCTGAGCGCGTGGACCGTGGTGGAGATGGTCTGTAGACCTGCGCATTAATGACGGGGTGCTGACATGCATTCACAATGTGGTAATGAGCAAACCTACAGCTCTGCACCGGAATATGAATGAACGTCAGGATAAACCCCATGTCATGTGATGGATGCAGCCCCCCCCCCCCCCCCTCTCCGTGTATCTTTAGGTGGTGGGATGCAATATGTACTGTGAAATGTAAAGCGGGCCTAATAATTGGATTGAAACACTTTATCAAATCCTATAAAAAGGATAGACGCGGTTCAGGGAGAGTTCCGTCGCTGGCAGGCGGTTTTTCGTGTGATTTAATGCAGCTTATCTTATCGTCCTCAGAGCGACTTGTCCTTTTACTTCAGTTTTCCTGTGAACACACCGCTGCAGAAACTGGATTTTTCCAGGGTTCACGCATTATTTGCTATCTCGTATTCAGGGAGATATACAGCCTGGCGTTATCTCCCGGCATATTGTTTTAAAAGACATTCACATTTGATTTAACATGGATGCTCGCACATTTGTGGATTTTGATGTAGTCCTGGTCAAATGTTGAACCACCAGATGGCGCTCTTTCTCCGGCTTTCAACCCGTCTCTGGGCTCGCCCAGAGACGTGCTCCTGAATGTTGAGCATTCAATCGTCTTCTGTGTCAAATATAAATCTATTTTTCGATAAAGGTGATAATATACGCTGACACATATGGCGGCAATGATCGATGTGTCTTGTGAAAATGTTATTGAAGATTTCCGTGAAATTATAACGTATTTTTTGTTTATTCGCTCAAAGCTAAATCGATAATGCGGCGCATTCAAAGCCCCGCTTTAGAACTAGAATAGTTCAAGACGCGTGGGGGAGGGAAAGGTGGGAGGTTTTCTGGAGAGGGTGGTTGGGGAGGGGGGAGGGGGGAGGGTTGTTTGGGAGGGG
This sequence comes from Gadus morhua, assembly GCF_902167405.1. NCBI lineage: Eukaryota > Metazoa > Chordata > Actinopteri > Gadiformes > Gadidae > Gadus > Gadus morhua. Next base: position 2,252,128 of record NC_044067.1, on the reverse strand, counting down.
GGGGGAGGGTATATGAACCAAAGCCAAACCTGATGTGTGGAAATGGGCTACTTTAGGCCCCTTTTCATCTGCCTCGGTCTGTTCACAACAACACGGTGTCTTTCCAAATGTTTTAATAGACTTCGCCGTTTGGGGCTACATGAAGGAATCCTGCAGACGCGCTAATGTCTGGATTTGTTTGAAACATGTTGAGTCCACCGAGGTCTAATTATGCAACTCATGCATTATTCATAGCCGGTCCTAATAGACTAATTAATTGATCATGAAATCCTAACATTGTACCGTGATTCTCCTATGTTTCAAATGTCACATCATAATTGATGTTCGTTTTGACAAACACCTTTTTAAAAAGCCGTTCTTCACACGTTCCACTTTTGGGAAGTTTCTAAGGAGAGTTTATTCAGACTTATCTAATTAGAGTTAGCATAGGACTGAACACACACACACACACACACACACACACACACACACACACACACACACACACACACACACACACACACACACACACACACACACACACACTAATACTCTAATCTCACACACACACACACACACACACACACACACACACACACACACACACACAAACACACACACACACACACACACACACACACACACACACACACACACACACACACACACACACACACACACACACACACACACAGCCACAGCCACAACCTAATTTGGCTAGAGGAGGCAGTAACATGAAGGCAGAGACGGCTGCCATTCCAGCCCCTTAAGCCGTTAAAGGAGCATATTGTGGCAGTTTGCTGCCTGTGATCGGGGACAGCGTGCTAAACATTTGGCCAGTGGTAATCAGCTGGAGAGCTAAGGGGATGAGCAGCAGGGTGTGTGAGTGAGTGAGTGTGTGTGTGTGTGTGTGTGTGGTTGTGTGTGTGTGTGTGTGTGTGTGTGTGTGTGTGTGTGTGTGTGTGTGTGTGTGTGTGTGTGTGTGTGTGTGTGTGTGTGTGTGTGTGTGTGCGTGAGTGAGACACAGCGTGGGAGGTGGGTGTTTGTGTGTGGGTACAGCGAGAGAGAGGGAGAGAGAGAGAGAGGTGTGTGTGAGAGGGGGGTGTGTGAGAGACACAGAGTGAGGTGGGTGTTTGTGTGTGTGTGTGGGGGGACAGCCAGGGAGGTGTGTGTGGGGGTGTTTGTGTGTGTGTGTGTGTGTGTGTGTGTGTGTGTGTGTGTGTGTGTGTGTGTGTGTGTGTGTGTGTGTGTGTGTGCGTGCGTGCGTGCGTGCGTGCGTGCGTGCGTGCGTGCGTGCGTGTGTGTGTGTGTGCGTGTCAGAGAGGGTTTGTGGGTGGGGGCCTTTCCTGCGACGCCACAGGAGGTGCCAAATGCAACAGGGACCACTCCAACAGCAGGCTGAGGATCTGCCACCTCCACAGCTGTTACTCCTCCGCTCGCCCCCGGAGTCTCACCGAGGCATCTCAGCAGGGGCCCCCCCCCTAAGTGAGGGCCCCTCTCACTCGGGCCTCTCACCGAGGCGTCTCGCCAAGGGCCCCTCTCACCCGGCCGTCTCACCGAGGGACCCTCTAATGGCGCATTTCCCCCGGCGGGTGCGGGTCGGTTCGGCGCAGCCCAGTTACGGCTCGCGTTTCCACCGCCGACAGTCCCCTTATCGTAGGGCGGGGTTTAGGCCGTGAGGCGATAGCCGCAGCAGCTACGGAGGCATCGGGACCTCATAGCAGCCCGACGCAGTGTAGCCCGCTAATGAATCCAAGGAAGAAGAAGGACGCGCACAACGAAACAAAGATCAACAATTTAGGACGTCCAAGAAGGACGGCAAACTTTTGCGCGACATTTTCTTCAATAAACGTAGCTTACGCCGTTGTCCACTAATACCTCGCGGGTAATGTGTTTGTTTGCTGTTATCCCCCATCTGCGAGACGAGTACGGCTCAATACGGCTCAGTCAGGGTCACGCCCGTATTGAGCCGTACTCGACGCGCAGTACTCCTCCGTTGGGGTACTGAGACGCCTGAAAGGGTGCCGGCAAGTTCGAGCTACAGGGGGATATGGGGATAATAACAAACAAACACAGTACCCGCAAGGTATTTCCGGACAACGGCGAAAGCCTCATTTATTGAAGAAAACGTCACGCAAAAGTTTGACGCCCTTCTTGGACTTCCTACATTGTTGCTCTTTGTTCTTGTTTGCGTTCTTCTTTTTCCTTGGATTTATTAGCGGGCTACACTGTGTCAGGCTAATATAAGGTCACGATGCTAACGTAGCTGCCGCGGCTATCGCCATACGGTTTAAACTCCGCCCTACCATAAGGGTACGGTCTATGGTGGAAACGCATGCCTTAACTGAGCTGGGCTATACTGCGCCCTCACTACTGGGCTGAGGCGTGCTGGGTCCGATGCGTATCCGTCTGTGGAAAGGTGCCATAACCCCCCTTTTTCCACCGACGCTACCCGCTCAACTCGCCCGACTCAGCCCGCCTTTTTTTGCGTTTCGATCAGCAAAATGTGCTACCTGGTACCTGGTGCTGTTTTAGTCCCACCTCCGTCGAGGTTCCAATAGAGCTGATCTGATACTTCCGTGTGACGTAAACAAGCTGCTGGCCACTGATTGGCCGGAGTGACGCCACTGGACGAATAATGATGAGCGCGACGTCCGAGCCTGACACCCGGCATCTTTAAATACTATCATCAGCGTTCAGTCAACAATAGTGATTGATTATTGAACATGAGCAGGATCAGCGCGCTAGAACACGCCGTGGGCCGTGACGGAGGTGGAGACGCTCCTGTGTGTAGCCCTGTCTGTTTATTTGTCGCGTGGTCGCATATGCGTCGCAGTTTCGCGCACGCGTGCTATGACGTTACTTACTTATAAGATGTACTTTCTAGAAGGAAACACGACGTGCCTGGAACCAAACCCAGTCGTGCCGCGCTAAGTCGTGGCGGGTTGAGCTGGTGCTGTCGGTGGAAAAGAGGCATAACTGAGGGCGCGTCTCACAGAGGGCCCCCATCGCCCAGGGGGCCCCTGTCGCCACGCACCGTCTCATCCGTCTTATCTCCCTCCCTTATCTCCCCAGACGGCGCCGATGAGACCCAGCGAGGGGTCCGTCCACACGGGGGACGGGGACGGGGGACCACCCCAGGATACCATGGAGAGGAGGAGTAATATAAAGAGGAGGGCGGGGGGGGGGGGGGGGGGGGGGGGGGGGGGGTAGGAAGATGAAGGCGGAAGGGAACAGGGGGTGGGGGTGACAGCCGCCCTCGTGAACCCCCCCTCCCCCTTCACACCTCTCCTGTTGTCTGGGGGGTGCGTGTCACACGATGACCTGCCTCACAGATACCCCGAATACCCTGCGGCGGCTGTTGATGTTGTTGTTGTTGTTGTTGTTGATGATTTGCTGTTTGATCAGTGATCCGGTGTCGTCATGCGTTCTCTTAATCACGTCTCTTCCCCACACACACACGCCCACACACACAAGATAATAACATCCTGAGTGTGTTTATTATTGAGTGTGCGCCTAGACAGCAGAACGGTATGAAGCCGCGGCTGCAAACACTAGAAGAAGAAGAAGAAGAAGAAGAAGAAGAAGAAGAAGAAGATGAAGAAGAAGAGTGATTCCCGGGTGCGTCCCCCGGGCCGCTGAAGAGGATCTCCGCGCCGGCACACTGCCTTGGTAGCGCTACGCTGCAGATAAAACGCTCACACACCCCGGGCATTCCTCGGCGCTCGCCTCCAGTCGACCGCGTGCCGCTCGCTTTACAACCGCTGGCTGCTTCCTCTGGCTCCTTACCCAGGGTTCATAGCGGGGAACCGTAAAAGAACATCTCACCTTCCGACGAGAACACACCTCCCTCTCCGCCTCCACCCAGGGGTTCTTGTGTGTGTGTGTGTGTGTGTGTGTGTGTGTGTGTGTGTGTGTGTGTGTGTGTGTGTGTATGTTGTTATCGGGATATGCAAGGCCTCCCTGACACCAACGTTATTCTTACCGTTAATTATAAACACAATGGCGACCGAACAGATGGTCGAAGCCCTCTAATCCGTCTGTAAAGCTCTTACTGTCACCATACGTCTTACTCTTTAATAAAACCCTAAGCTGCCTTAATCAGCTGACTTAAGTTACAAACAAGTATCAGTCCAAAGCCGGGGGCTTTGTCAGCGATGAGACCCCGATGGCCACCATCACCACCGCCATCTTGGATTTCACCATCTTCTTCTTATTTTTCTTCTTCTCCTTCACAGGTGATGAGTTATTTTGTCGTCATGGTGATGCGTTTGAAGCTGGTTCATAGAACCAAGTGCCATTACTAACAATCGCTTGGTTAACCCATTCCCCGTATACACAACAGAGGTAGCTAGAATAAGATTTTTAAGTGCCAGGACGTACGACATACAATAAGTGCCTACATTAGAACATACAATAAAATCGTAGATTTAGTTCAAGGACGTACAACATACGTGCGTAAGGGTTGTGGGGGGGCTGGGAGTTTAAGGTGGGAGGCCATTTCTCCTTTTTAAACATTTAAATCCAGAGCTATATAACAATCTGCACTTATTTCAAGCGGTTGCTGTGCAGGGTGTAAATGTGGAAAGAGCCATACTTAGCGATAAGCTTAAGCGCCTTACTTTAGGAGAATTATTACAAAACAACTAAATGGGCCAATAATTCCGCAATACCTCCTGAATCTTCCCGGCGTAAAACCCTGGATTTCAACAGCAACCAGCAGGGGGTCCCTGTGCTGGAGACTAAGTGTCGGCCTAATAACAAGCGCACATTCTTATTTCCCCGCCTCACACGTCTGATGTCTTTTAATAAATAGCCTACATTAAAACATGGCTGGCTACTGTGAGGACCAAGACGTCTTTTTCAGAGTATAAACAAAAATATTTGAAAAAGTCTTCCCCTTCTAAAGGGTAGCAGAAGTACAAACGTTATAAATAGTATTACGTATATACATAAATGGTAAATTAATACAATGACTACATTTAACACCGATAAACAGCCGTTCACACCCGCCATATCTCACCTCCCACACACACACACACACACACACTGCGCATGCGTGTTTCCATCTGCAGAATTGGAACGCGCTCCAGGTGGATCGCGCGGCCGAGTGACCGCGCGGATGGTGTCTATGGCGTGGACGGCCAGTGTCACCGCGCGCAGCGAGCGGCGCGCACGCAGCGCGAGCAGATTGCTTCTCGGTGACTCACACCACCCCGAGCGCCGCCTCGGAGGCAGAGCGCCACAATAATTAGACAAATGTTAACACCACGCTTGTCAGAAGCCACATATGTCAGACCACTTCCTGCCCAGCAGTGCAGTACTACCCCACCCACAGGGAGGGAGGGGGGGTGTAGGGGGGAACTACCCGGTTTAATTATCCGAGGCTATGAGAAGCAACGCGTTCAGGCTAAAGGTTATTCCATATGGAATCGGGATAAGGTGGTGTGGTGTGATATTGGCTCGGCTAAAAGGGGGTCATAGTTCACATCGACACACATACACAGACGCACACACCCCTGCGGGGTTTGTGTTTTTCACACCTTGCAGTATGTGATCTCTTGGGGGCCACAGACATAATGGTTGTAAGTGTGTGCGTGTAGGTTTGTGTGTGTGTGTCTTTATGTGTGTACGCAGGGGCGCTGCCTGGCGGGGAAAAGTGGTACTGATTCTAAGGGCCCAGCCCAACGCAGCACGGCCCACGGCCCGCGGATGGCAATTAATAATATAATATTAATATTCTTGCCTTTTTTTTTTTTTTTAAATGTCTCATTACAAAGAAATGGTAATTGGAAATAAACGTATTAAACTCACAACTGTCGATTTCCATAACGTTTTCGTTAGTTAATTAACATATTGTCATTTGGCCTTCCCCCTGAGCTCTTGCGAAATGGTTCAGCCGCAACGCACGATGCGTTGAATCGAACAGCATCCGAAATGTGAGATGCTGGCACTGGCAGCAGGTGTACAGAGCGGCTGGGCTGGCTGAGGTCAGGTCTTAACCACATGATGGTGAGCTGGTGGTGACAGCTACAGAAATGAAGTCAGGTTGGCAAAAACTGAAGGAAAGACGGGAGAAAGAGGAGAGGGCCAAAAGAGGCAGGCAACTGGTCACTCAATTGTTCGCCAATAAAGAAGGTATGCTCACTCAATGACCTTGCGTTTTCAAACTCTATCAAATGGTAGGCTAACAAGCAGAATTCTTGGATTAGCCTCCAAGAGAGCATGCTAGTTAGCATAGTTTCCTATTTAAAAACTCCACCTTTATTGTCACAGCGAACAAACGGCAAATGTGGACGAACGACCGTGATAAACTAGTCTTTTAATACAAAATATTTTTTTCAAAAGAACCTAACGTGTCTTAAATATGTGCATTTTCAACTTCAGGAGGAGGACAAGATCCGCCCACGGCCACCACGACTGGATTCCATTTCGGAGAAGGAGGTAAGCAACATTAGTTTGGTAGGATGTTAGTTGCTTTAGGATGAAAGTTTTGAATGAGGGTGCCTTCTAGGCTAGATCATATTTCAGTATTTGACGGTCAGTCGTTAGGTTCGAGAAAACAGAATGTTTTTCTTTCTTTTACTGTAACTCTTGTTACTTGTATATTTTTATTGATGTCTACAATGTGGATCCATTGATATTGTATGCAATTGCACTGTAAATTATGTTCTTTGTTTACATTTTGATTGTTACTTGGAGCTATTTTTTGCACTTTAGACTTCAGCAATTAAACTTTTTATTCATGAACAGTGTAAATTGAGATTTTTTTTCATATTGTTTGAAGCTGAAGTGTAAATATTTGTGTTGATGTCAAGCAATTGTAATGTTAATTCAGTTCCTATAAGAGTCTATCTTTTTAATGTATCTTTTTTATGTACTATTTATGGAATTTGAAATTGTACTTGCATAATAAATATGTGTTTAAAGTAAGCAGAAACGGTGGATTTTTTTGCAGTGCATCATGTCTTCTGAAAAGACTATTGCAGTTATACAAGGTATGAAATTGTGAGTACTCTTATGGTTTCTTGGGGCTCTGGCTGTGAAGCATCCACAGGCTTATGCTGCCATGTACTGGTTTAACATTGTAATGTACTCTCAATTACAAAGCAAGGTCACTAACTACATGAATGGGTAACCAATAATCAAACTGACAATTGTAGTACAGTTTCAAGCTGCTTACAGACAATTTAAGCATAACAATCAAATTTCTGTATTTGTGAATCTGTACACACAGCTTTATTTTCAACACAAAATTCCATTGGATTTCCATAGGTATTTGTGTTGTGTGGAAAACAGTGTGTTTGGATTTGCTGAAAAGTTGATGTGTTGAAACCAAACTGGGTCAAGTCCAATTTTAGCATGAGAGAAGGACATTGTTGTAAAATTGTGTTTAAGCCGCTATTGGACAATATGTATAAGACTGCTGCCTAAAAGACAGTAGGCTATAAATCAGGGCTGCTCGATTATGGGAAAAATCATAATCACGATTATTTTGGTCAATATTGTAATCACGATTATTCAAACGATTATCTTTGAGTCTGAAAACGTGTTGTATTTATTCACCAAGCCTCTCCCAAAATAAAAACGTTGTAACTGAGAACTTTGAAATTACGCCTTAAAAAAATACACAAAATGGTCAAAAATAAAATGTTCCAATCTAAAATGATATACAGATATGTGTCCAGCTGTTCTGACCTTTCTATAAATCATTAAAATAAAAAAATAAAAATAATAATAATAATTAACAAAAAATCGGATAACTCGATTATGTTAATTTTCTGATCGTTTGACGCTAAAATCGTAATCGCGATCAAAATTCGATTAATCGCCCAGCCCTACTATAAATACTTAGTTTATTACTTGAATTACATGATGTCACTAACTGAATGAAATACGTTTAATAAGTAAGTTCATACCCTTATTTAAAGTCACACAAACCCATACTCCATGAAGGGGCAACGAAAAGTCTAACTGAAGTGCTATTGTGATGCTGGGCCATGTTTACCAAAACAGTCGATAGATGTTGGGGGGGGGCCCAAAATTAGAATCTTTCATAGGGCCCAAAATTCCTGGCAGCGCCCCTGTGTGTACGTGTGTGTGTCTGTGTATTTTTCTGTGTCGGGGTGTAAGTGTGTTTGTGTGTGTCTGCATTTGTGTACGTGTGTGTGTTTGCGTTTGCAAAGTGTGTGTGTATTTGGGTCAGTGTAGGGATGTAAGTGTGTGCGCGCGTCTGTGTGTGTTTGTTTGCCTGTTTGTGTGTCTGTGTGGGTGTGTGTGTAAGTGTCTATGTCTGTGTATTTGTGTCTGTGATAGGTGTGAAGAACCCTTTGAAGAAATACTCACCTTTTAATCAACGCAGGCTAATCACCCATATGGCTGACAAAAGGCTGGTTGATAGGATAGTGTGTGTGTGTGTGTGTGTGTGTGTGTGTTTTCGTGCGTGCGTGATCGTGTGTGTGTATGTGTATGTGTTTAGCGAGGTTAATTGACAATGCTTAGCTCTCCCGCGTCTCTTCTATCGCAGAGACAATGACGGCTTGTGTTTTTATCGCGCTATTGTTGGGCCCTCAAAAGACGCATCGGTTGCATATTGCGGTGTTTATTACACACTCTGACCCCCCCCCCCCCCCCCCCCCCATAATGAGCTTCAAAGAGCTCTCTTTGATGAAAGTTATCTGTATTTAAATCAACAGTAAACTCGGTCTAACTGGGTTTTATTGTTTAATTTCAGCCGAGCTGTAATCCTGCAATTTGCTTCTGTGAGAATAATATTTGATACCATGTATGTCACCCACATCAAATGGATTGTGGCGTCATTCAATTATAAAATAAATATGAGATATGAAACCGGTCGGTCCGTGGGAGGCCTCCCCACAAACACAACCCAGCAGCGAAACCATTCAACCGTTTGTTCGCACAAGTATTGAGGAGTAAGTTAGCTGTTGCTACCCTTCTAGTAATCCTATATGCACACCTCCAGATGTAGGCTGCCTGTAAACATCGACGACACACAGAAATGCAGAGCAGTGATTAAAGTAGTCAACAAGAGGAGCGATACGTTTCTCTGTGTGTAGTCTCCTCATTCCTTTCACTGCTCTTAACGTGCTGCGGGGTATCTGAATCAACACCGTCCTCCGGAATGTGAATGATTACATCTACTTTAATTAATGAATTGAACAACAGATTTCTTTGGGCGACACATTAATCAACATGATTACAATAATTATCCAGGGCGCCTTTTGCGCCCATTCCTCCCTTTGGCGATAAATAAAAACCCCGTTTGCACCCATTTGTCCCGTTTGGTGTCGCTCCTCTCAGCCATTGGTCAGCGACGGGATCTAATTTGCATACAGGCCATCATATAGCTCCTCGGGGAGGGGTTGAGTATGATCCAGTCTCCATCTCTCACCACCTGTAGCCCTGTTCGCGTCTTTGATGAAGTTTTAGTACAGACGCCACGATGGGACTTTGTAACTTTGGGGGTGCTGTGTTAAGTGTGCTGTTGCCCTTCCTGATCTGCAGAGCCGTGAACTGTACAACCGCGAGGTATTCCACCCACGAAGAGGACGCGCCGGGAACAGAAATAGGAAATCTATCGCGAGATCTGAATATCGACCCAGCCGAGGACCCCCAGACGTCTTTTCGGTTCATGCAGGAGACAAAAGACTCAGCCATCGAGATGAGGGAGAGGGACGGACTTCTGAGTGTCGGGGGGGAGACCATCGACCGGGAGCAGCTCTGCCCGGGGGCCCCCCGCTGCCTCCTCTCCTTCGACATCGTCGCGTTCTCCAAGGAGAAGTTCCACCTGATCCACGTGGAGGTCGAGTTGCTGGACATCAACGACCACTCGCCCGGGTTCCTGCGCAACGAGACGCGTCTGGAGATCCTGGAGAACTCCCCGCTGTTCTCCAGGTTCCAGCTGGAGGCGGCCATCGACCTGGACGTGGGCCTCCACTACATCCAGAGCTACAACATCACCGACAGCTCGCACTTCATCCTCGAGGACCGCGTGCGGGACGACGGCTTCAAGTTCGCCGAGCTCGTGCTAGTCAAGGAGCTGGACCGAGAGGTGGAGGACCGCTACACCCTCGAGCTGACGGCCACGGACGGCGGGGTGCCGCCCCGGTCCGGCTCGGTCACGGTGCACATCACGGTCCTCGACTTCAACGACAACAGCCCCATCTTTGACCTCTCCTCGCTCAGAGTGGAGCTGCTCGAGGACGCGCCCGTGGGCCACCGCGTGCTCAGAGTCCGCGCGCACGACCCCGACCAGGGCGTCAACGGCGAGGTGACGTACGCGTTCGTGGACGGCCCGCTCTCCGAGACCATGCGCGTGTTCCACCTGGACGCGGTCACCGGCGACGTGACGTTGAAGTCCATGGTGGACTTCGAAAAGAGACGATCTTACGAGTTCAACATCCGGGCCTCCGACTCGGGGGTGAACTCCGTCCCGTCCACCTGTAGAGTGCTGGTGGACGTCGTGGACGTGAACGACAACGCACCGGAAATCACGATTAAGCCAATGAAGTCGACCAGCGACGGCGTGGCCCTGATCACGGAGGCAGCCGCGACGGAGAGCTTCGTGGCGCTGATCAGCACCCTGGATAGGGACTCGGGCCCCAACGGCCGCGTGCACACGAGCCTGCACGGACACGCGCACTTCAAGCTGCAGCAGGCGTACGGCGACGCGTTCATGATCGTCACCACCACGACGCTGGACCGGGAGAAAGTCCCGGAGTACAACCTGACGGTGGTGGCGGAGGACCGTGGCAGCCCGCCGTTCAGGACCAGCCGGCAGTACACCATCCGCGTGGGCGACGAGAACGACAACGCGCCGCTGTTCAGCCGCGCGCTCTACGACATCTCCGTGCTTGAGAACAACGTGCCCGGCTCCTACATCGCCACGGTGGTCGCCCGGGACTCCGACACGGGGCCCAACGCCCGCGTCTCCTACAGCCTGCTGGACTCGGAGCTCCCCGGGGGCGCGGGCCGCGTGTCCGGGTACGTCTCCATCGACCCGCTCTCGGGCTCTCTGTACAGCCTGCGCTCCTTCGACCACGAGGCCCTGCGGGGGTTCGAGCTGAGGGTGCGGGCGGAGGACCACGGCGCGCCCCCCCGCGCCGCCGCCGCCGCGGTCCGGATCCGCGTGGTCGACCAGAACGACAACACGCCCTACTTCAGCGCCCCCGTCCTGCGGAACGGCACGGCGGACGTCCCGCTGGCGGCCCGCGCCCCCGCCGGCCACCTGGCGCTCCGCCTCCGGGCGCGGGACGCCGACCAGGGGGTCCACGCCGCGCTGACCTACCGCCTGGTGCGGGGGGACGCCTCGCTCTTCAGCGTGGACGCCCGGACCGGCGAGGTGGTGCTGCGGCGGCGGCTGCAGGCGGCCGTCGGCGAGGCGCTGGAGCTGGGCGTCGCCGTGAGCGACGGGGGCGGGAACCCCCGCACGGCCCACGCCGCCCTCTGGCTGGTGGTCTCGGAGGCGGAGCCCTCGGGGGATCGAGCGCTGGTGGCCGTGGCGTCCGGCGGCGGCGGCGAGGAGGACTCGCCCCCGGGGCTGGACGGCTCGCTGGTGGTCATCGTGATGCTCAGCGGCGGCTGCGCCCTGCTGCTGGTCGCCATAGTGATCGTCATCGTCACCTTCCGGCTGAACCGCGGCGGCGCTCGAGCGCCCGGCGCCAAGGGCGAGCCGTGGCGGGCGGGGCTGTTCGACGGCCGGTCCGCCCCCCCGTTCGACGGGAGTGCGTTCGGGGGCCGGCGGGGGCCGTCCCCGCACGGAGACGCTTCATCTCTGGACGACTGCGGGCAGTACGAGGAGGGGAGCCGCGACTCGGAGACACAGGTGAGCCGGCCCCCCGCGGGAGGGCCCTCTTTAACACGCGTCTGATGCAGCGCCTTTCATCTCGGGGCCAGAGACGCAGGCTTAACCCCCCCCCCGCTGTCGTTGTGCTCCTCAGATGGTGCTGCCCTCCAGACCCCCCTTCCACCCCGCCCCCGCCTGGCAGGGAGACCAGTACTGCTTACAAGTCAGGTGAGGGGGAGACGCGCACACGCACACACACTGGTGGACACACACACACACACACTGGTGGACACACACACACACACACACACACACACACACACACACACACACACACACACACGCGCGCTGTTGGTCACACACACACACACTGTGGAAAAAACACACATGCACACACTGTTGGACACACACGCGCACACACTGTTGGATACACAAATGCGCGTACACAGACACATATACCAGACACACAGACAGACATAAACACACACGCATGTACGCACGCACACACACACGCGCACACACACACATAGACACATATACATACACACACACAGACAAACATACACACACACACACATACACACAAACACACATGCGCACACAGACACACACACACACACACACACACACACACACACACACACACAGAGACGATGCTGTCGTCTCTGTGTGAGAGACGATAGAGAGATTAACACAGATACACACAAACACAAACACACACACAAACACACACACTGTCACACACTGATTTTGTTTTGTTTTCATTCTGTTGGGTTTACCTTTGTTACCACCGAATAACCCGTCATTAAATTGTACCGCCGAGCATTTACATAATTATAGCATCGGAGAGGCTTGTATGGATTAGTCCCAACATTCCGTCCATACAAGAGAGGGAGACACACACGCACACACACACACAAACGCGCACACACACACACACGCACACACACACAAATGTAACCAGGCTTGGGGCAGGGTGCTGATGTCTGGTGTCGGTCTCTGCAGCGGCCACACGGACCAGTTCAGCGTGAAGGACAGCGGGAAAGGAGACAGCGACTTCAACGACAGTGACTCGGACCTGGGCGGGGACACGGCCAGGAAGCACTTCAGCACCTTCCAAACCACGCCCAGGAGTGAGTACCCAATCAGCTGGAACACACACATACACACATGCACACACACGCACACACACACACACACACACACACTCACTCACACATATACACAAACACACACACACACTCACTCACACATATTATGCACACACAAACACACACACAGACCTACACCTACACCTACAAATATACACACACACACACACACACACACACACATACGCATACGCATACACATACACATACACATACACATACACAGACCTACACCTACAAATACACCCACACTCAATCACACACACAGACACACACTCACACACAAACACACACAGAAACCCCCCCCCGAAACAATCAATATGTTCACAGCCCACACCAGGCATGAGCGCATTATTGCACTGCTGCAATCATAATCTCCTCTAATCTAATTCCGTTTGTTTTCCCCGTTTCCTTCCAGCCGCGGTTAATGTGGCGGACACACCGACGGCTGATTGGCTCAGCACTTCCAGCGCCGACCCCGGTCACGGCGCCCGGGCCGGAGCGGGCCCCGCCCCCTGCACCTCCTACACCGTGGGCTTCTCATCAGCCGCAGTCTACAACCATCCCCACGCCTTCCTTCACACCTGGAAGAGCTCGGGCTACGGCGCCGTCCGCCCGCTGGCCGGGACCGGCAGCGCGGACACGCGGGGCTGCGCGCCTGCGCCCGGGACCCTTCCATCCTACTTTGTTCAGCACCAGCAGCTGAGGAGAGAGGCCCCCCCCCCCCCCTCCGTGTCTGCGGAGGCCTCTGTGGTGTAGAACCACCGCAGGGCTTTGATGTGTGTCCGGTGTGAACGCACACAGACACACGCACACAGATCTGTAGATACGAACAGTCCGGTGTGAGCGCACACAGACACGCACACAGATCTGTAGATACGAACAGTCCGGTGTGAGCGCACACAGACACACGCACACAGATCTGTAGATACGAACAGTCCGGTGTGAACGCACACAGACACGCACACAGATCTGTAGATACGAACAGTCCGGTGTGAACGCACACAGACACACACACAGATCTGTAGATACGAACAGTCCGTTGTGAACGCACACAGACACGCACACAGATCTGTAGATACGAACAGTCCAGTGTGAACGCACACAGACACGCACAGATCTGTAGATATGATCATTCCGGCGTGGTGAGGCAAGGAGGAACTGATGACCAAAAGGATGTGTACATTTGTGTTATTTATGACTTGATATCGACTTTGACTTTGATATTGCTGCTTCTTTTCCGGTCTGGTGACTTTTGCTTGTTTTTCTGTTCAACCCACGAAACAGACAGGAAATCGTTTGTCATGAACAAACGGGATGTATAATTTTCTTCACCATATTTGGTGAGACATTTTGTGTAAAAATAAAAATTGCTAACGACTCCATTGAACAATTCCATTTCTATTTTGACAGTCTCCCTAAAAAACGTTATCCATCCGTGAGACCTGTGAATTACGTCGGGCACAGCGGTGTTAACAGAACTCATCCTCCTCAGGCAACTGGGGCTGAAAATATACTCTGGCATTTCCCCCCAACACGGGTGAATACTGAGTTTGCTTTGAAAGGGTTACATCAAACAAACAAACATAAGGAACATTAATATTAAACATGGCACTCAAAGAACTGTTTTAACTTCACAAACCATAAGTAATCTTGAGCAATATAATGAATAATATGAAGGGGAAATCAGAGCCACATAGTTGAGAGGAATCTCACACCAGCCCGGTTCAAACATGGAAGATAAAATCAATTAATATATATAAGTCAATCGAGGGACTGCGTCCAGGGGGAGGGGGGGGGGGACTTTCATCAACAACTTCAAATGGTGCTGCCCCTCTTTCATTCCGCTTTTTAATCAACACTTTAGGAAGTGCCCTTACGTTAACGGACTCTGCTGGGGTCACTCGCTGACATTCAAATCAATTGCTGGCAGACATTTTGTGAGTAAACTGAGCACAAACAAACAGACAAAGTCAGCCGTGACTATTATATTCCTGACGTTTCCAAAGCTGCCTACAAAGAAGAACGATATACAGACAAACCTTTATATATATATATATATATATATATATATATATATATATATATATATATATATATATACCCTGACATATATCAAATATATATGTATATATATATATGTGTATTTTAATTATCTTTACTTCCAAGTAGCTCGGAGGAGATGGCAAGAGCTGTCATCAATTTATCAACACACCCACCTAAATGTCAGCTTCTTGTAATTACATGCAAAAGGAAAGAGTTGATTGGATGTCACGCCTCCATCTCTCTCACTCTCTCTCGCTCTCTCTCTCTCTCTCTCTCTCTCTCTCTCTCTCTCTCTCTCTCTCTCTCTCTCTCTCTCTCTCTCTCTCTCTCTCCCTCTCTCTGCACTGCGTTCTTCTGAACTCGCTCTACACCTGTTTTCTTTTACATCGCCTCAATGTTCCGTCTCTTCTCTCCGATAATGATTTTTTCAAACTCAGATGTTGTGATTGAGTTGCCGTGACACATTTTAAATGACTTGTTTCTTCTTT
>NC_044067.1:2174158-2224158 GCF_902167405.1 Gadus morhua | reverse complement strand
GCGAAAAGACTACAACCAAACGTAAACAGCCCCCTTTTCCGTTTCCGGCCGACAAGCAATGATTCTACGAGGTATTCTAGTCCGCTGAGACATGAGCAAGAGAGCTAACGTTATGGATTGTACATATTTATAATTCAAAAAAATTTACAGACACCAGAATGAACGAGTTCACAGTAACGTTCATCATGCAGTATTACTGTACGTTCAGTTCACGTTCGCCCAAAATATGAACGAGTTCATGAACTGTCGTTCAATGAACGCGTTCAGGCACAACACTGCATATATATATATATATATGTCCATACAGATAATAAATTAAACACTTACCAGCCTGTGCACCACAGTGGGCATGCTGACATTTAGGTTATTTGAATAAGAGTTAAAGATAAACCGGTCTTTACCGCTACAGTACCTTCTCCCTTGTTAAAAGATATCTTCAGATCCGATCCGCGGAGCAGGCCTCTTGACTCGGAAATAAGTGGAGGGAGAAGAGGGTTTGGGTTCGACTCTCTCCCTGTGAAATGGGGCCCTATTCCCTCCAACACCGGATGTATTTTCAAATATACATGAAATCCATGAATCACCGATCAAAAGTAATTTGTTCTGGAAGTCTGACCGCGACGCGGCTGGTTAAGGTTCCTGGAGCCCCCCCCCCCCCCCCCCCCTGCCCGCGGCGCCCGCGGCGCAGATGAGATGTTTAGCATGAGCTGCGACGTTCAAAGTGTGAGCGGGTGTTGCGACGGCGGTTGGAGAGGCTGGCTAGGAGCGGGGGGGGGGGTTAGCAGCGGGGAAACAGCAGCAGGGGTCACACCAGAGGAGGCGAGGGTTTAAAGGTGAGACATTACACCACCAGGTGTGAGTGTAATTAGCCGTTACAAGGCGTTTTGAGCATCAACCTCTTCTAATATCACAAGTGGTTGGTCCAACGTAGATGTGTGCTGGGTAGATCAGTCTACCAGCCTACCCGGTGGACGGTAGCAAAACGCTGCTCATCTATCCGTCATACATCTAGGTGGACACGCCCACTTGTGATGTCAGCAGAGGCTGATTCTCAAAACGGCGTGTAACGGCTAATCACACTCACACCTGTTGGTATGACGTGTCACCTTTGAAGGACAAAATAAAAGTCTGGCAGGTCGAATGACAATGCAGGATCGGATGCTGAATTCGCAAACTCGTAAAAAATAAAGGTCCTACAATTATCGCGGCTAAATGTGAATCAGACGGCTCCAATTATATCGTAGCAGCGCCGAATGTTTTATTCTGATTGGTCCGCCCGCTCCGAGGGAGTGCATTCTTTTACAATAACCTTCGCCATTACAGTCGCGGATCAATGCCCTCTGAATCCGGCATTAACAGCAACGGTTAAGTAGTGCCATCGACCAGATGTTTCCTTGGCAACGCAACAACAACACGCTCAGAGCGTCAGGGACAATATCTTAATTATCCGCTGATTGGAATCGATATAAAACAATAACGGTTATAGATGAAAGGAACTAATATCCAATCAGTGGGTAACCATGTTATAAGTGGAACAAACCACTCTCGTTGCCAGACACCGTATATTCTTCTCTTATAAGGGAGCACCCTTTAGTGGTTCAATCCTGAGTCACGCGGCCCTGTTAGATGGAGAATGCCCGCATATGTATATCAGCACTCCAGTGCATCGCGGGCTTTAGTATTGCAATCATCAACGCACGGCCCCGACCTTGTCCTTCAGCGCAGATAAAAACAGAGGCCTGGGCCGCACGGTGAACGCCCGCCGCCCGCCGCCGTTTGATCTGCGCAGCCCTGAACACATGAAGGGCTCCTTCACCCCACATGCAAGCGCAAGAATAAACCGTTTGCAAATATCGACGCGGAGAAAGGCTTGAAAAACGCGCGGTTATCTTAAACATGCACTCGGTGGGGCGGGGGGCATCAGAGGAGCTGCTGGCACGCCGCCAATCGGGGGGACGGGGAAAGTAAACACGTTAAAGATGGATGGCTGAATGAGGAATGGATTGATAAACCTTCTTCTCCAGAAAACGAACTAGAAGGAAGATTGATTGAGGCTCGAGAGGAGCGGCGGCCAGAGAAGTAGAACGCAGCTCCGAGCCTCCAGCCTCTACTCCCATGTGGACCGGGCACAGTAATGTTCACGTGCAGAGAGACAAAACCACACGTGGTCAGCTGCAGATCCTCTAATGCCGGTCGTCTATATATGACGACCGTGGGGTCTAGACTAGAGGATGCTTACATTCACGTCATTACAAAGCAGGTATAGGAGACATCTTGTGCCACAATGCCTACAGGTAGACTGCAGAAACAAGGACGAGAATCCACTGGCTAGCCCCTGCAATACACTATCACCCCCCAATCAGGAATCCTTCAGCGACGGGTAGTTCGGCTGCAGGTCCTTTGTATTCATACCGTCACCATGCGGCGACCTCAATCTACATGGGCAAGTGTAGCAGGACGTCTGTTCCCTGTCTCCTTACCTCAGACCGAAGGGGTTCGTGTTGCACTTGATGACTCCTCTCTCCCACGTCTTCTGCTGTGAGAGGAGAGAGGATGGCTCCTCTGTCGTGTTTTTCCTTTTGTGTTTTAGCACGGCGGACTGCATTAACAGCCCTCCTGCAGCTCGCATCCTCCTCACCTGAAGACGCTCTGAAGGGGTTTATTTTGGGGGGGATTTCTAATATATGCTTTATTCAATCAAACGCGTTCATCACGCGAGCAGTGTCGGCGTGGTAACATCATCCACGGAACCAGCGCCGCATGATAAACAGCTCCATCTCACCTGTAATCACACCCAGCCCACAGCCAGCGCAATAACAACAAAGAGACGTTCCCAGAAATTGTGTTACCGCTAACAACATACTGTTGTCAGGGTTAAAACACACACCCGCACACACACACACACACACACACACACACACACACACACACACACACACGCATGCACGAACACATCACACACACACACACACACACACACACACACACACACACACACACACACACACACACACACAAACCTTTGTTGAATATCAACGGTTTTGATGCAGAGGACCCACCACCGACACTGTGAGCAAAGGTATGAGCACAAAACTAGGAGGCATTCAGCATGCATCTGTGTTCAGAGAGAGAGAGAGAAAGAGAAAGAGAGAGATAGAGAGAGAGAGGGGGGGAGGAAGAGAGAGAGAGAGAGACAGAGGGAGAGGGAGAGAGAGCGAGAGAGAGAGGGAGGGAGGAAGAGAGAGAGAGAGAGAGAGAGAGAGAGAGAGAGAGAGAGAGAGAGAGAGAGAGAGAGAGAGAGAGAGAGAGAGAGAGAGAGAGAGAGAGAGAGAGAGAGGGAGGGAGGGACGAAGAGAGAGAGAGACAGAGAGAGATGGAGAGGGAGAGAGAGAGAGAGAGAGAGAGAGAGAGAGAGAGAGAGAGAGAGAGAGAGAGAGAGAGAGAGAGAGAGAGGGAGGGAGGGAGGGAGGGAGGGAGGGAGGGAGGGAGGGAGGGAGGGAGGGAGGGAGAGAGAGAGAGAGAGAGAGAGAGAGAGAGAGAGAGAGAGAGAGAGAGAGAGAGAGAGAGAGAGAGAGAGAGAGAGAGAGAGAGAGAGAGAGAGAGAGAGAGAGAGAGAGAGAGAGAGGGTTATGCTTCATTAGAGAATGCGTTGCAGCTCTGTTATCCGTGAACACGCGGCTGGGGGCTCCACCTCGGTCCAAACAAAGGACCGCCACAGTGCGGCCGTCGCCTGCAAGGTGACCACCAACACGCCGGCCCCCTTCCTCGCCGCACGCAGGGCCCTTAACAGCGCAGGGCTCCGCCTGACAATGCAGACACCGCCGCCGCGTCGATGCGGGCTGCAAACGACCCGCTGATAATTAGCGAGTCCTCGTGTGTCGCCCCTTATCTCCCCCCCCCAGGAAGGGCCGGGCTGCGGGCCGCGGCACGCCACAGCGCTCCCGCAGGACGACGGCGGCCGTGTCCCGGACAATGGGGAGGCACCGGGGACGGCTCAAGGTGAGCCGCATCTGAGGCGGCGGGAAATGAGAGGAGGAAGGGAGCGCCTCACACATCACCTTCTGTGGACTGCTGTCAGGGCCTGCGCTGCAAGGGGCCAGGCCTATCTGGGGTAAGGCCTACTGGGGCCAGGCCTATCGGGGTAAGGCCTACTGGGGCCAGGCCTATCTGGGGTAAGGCCTACTGGGGCCAGGCCTATCGGGGTAAGGCCTACTGGGGCCAGGCCTATCGGGGTAAGGCCTACTGGGGCCAGGCCTATCTGGGGCTAGGCCTACTGGGGCCAGGCCTATCTGGGGTAAGGCCTACTGGGGTCAGGTCTATGGGGGCTAGCACTATGGGGGGCTAGGCCTACTGGGGCCAGGCCTATCTGGGGTAAGGCCTACTGGGGCCAGGCCTATCTGGGGCTAGGCCTACTGGGGCCAGGCCTATCTGGGGTAAGGCCTACTGGGGCCAGGCCTATGGGGGCTAGCACTATGGGGGGCCAGGCCTATGGGGGCCAGGCCTATCTGGGGCTAGGCCTACTGGGGCCAGGCCTACTGGGGTAAGGCCTACTGGGGCCAGGCCTATGGGGGCTAGGCCTACGTGGGGCCAGCCCTACGCAGGTCCTACGCGGCTTGGGACCACTAGGCGGAGCCACTACGAGGGGGCGTGCGGGGGCCTAAGAGAGGCCAGCCCTACTGGGGCAAGGCCTAACCGGGCCCCGGGCTGGCCCCAGTCAGAGCCAGGCCCATCTGATCGTATTTGTAGCGATGAACTATGATCGAATAAGGACTCAAGGCTTTACTAGTTGGTACTAAGCTATTAATATCTGAAACCTTGAACGAGGCGAGTAAGCTAACAAAATAGAATATATTGAAATATAATCGAATTCTATTGACAGAATAGGAAAATATAACAAAAACAGACGGCATAAACTGCTTTCACCGCTCTGACAAATAAACTTGTTTTTTTCAGACACAAAAACGGTTGACAGCTAAACAATACCAAAACACCATGTCTGCTACAGGTCTCCTAGCACACAGCGATGAGAGCTTTCATCACCAGCAGACTTTCATAACCATGAGCAGAATATTAATTGAATCGGTTCCATTCTGCATCGCAACCTGTAGCCTTCAAACCTCTCACCTGGACAGGTGTGGGTGCCCGCAGCACCACCCGAGACCACAGGAGAGCAGCAACACGTGGAGGACTGAATGCTACAGGTTGCAATGCAGAATTGAACCGAATCAATTCATATTCTGCTCATGTTTATGAAAGTCTGATGGTTATGAAAGCGTTCTCATCGCGTTGTGCAGCCCAGTGCAGGAGAGCTGTAGCAGACATGTTGTTTTTATATTGTTTAGCTGTCAACCGTTTTTATATCTCAACCGAAAAGGTTCTGTGTCAGAGCGGTGAAAGCAGTTCATGCCGGGTGTGTTTGTTATATTTTATGTTATTTCAATGTAGGCCTATTATAGGCCTATTGTATGAGCTTACTGGCCTCGTTCAAGGTTCCAGATATTAATAGCTTAATATAGACTAGTAAAGCCTTGTTCTTATTTGATCATAGTTCAACGCTACAAAAACGATTCGATATCAATTCTGAGGGGGGCCATTATTTTGAAGGAGCGCATCTCTCTTTATTTCTCTTTCAGCCTCGATTCTTTTACTTTCCCCGAGCCCCGAAACGAGATGGCCAGCTGAGCTTCGGCGTGCAACAATGACCACCTGTCAAGCACCCCACTGCGCGGACTTTATTATTCACTAACGAATCTCAGATGTATTCATCCCCACCGCCTCCTCCGCATTAGCAACAACAACCAGCAGCACGTTCCCATCTCCTCTCCGCTCTGGGCGCCCGCAGCATCAGTACCAGCATCACGTAGCCGTGGAACAGCCCTGCTGCATGCGATCTGCCCAGACCTATCGGAGAAACCCCACAAGGCTCGATCTGTCACCGGTTCACTCATTGGCCAGAGAGGACGATCAGAAACTATGTAAAAATGCATCAAGCGATGCTGTGGACTCCGATCGAACCTCCGGAGGATTGGAGCGCGGATCTCAGCGCTGGTTCACCAGTTGACGCGGAGAACTGAGGGGTAGGACAGCGATTCATTTTGATTATCTGACATCGTGCGACACCGCACATCTTGCCCCTTTTTTCTCTACGTTTCACGGAAGCCGAAGCAGTCGAGAATAGTCCGACCGAGGGATGTAAACGTGCTTGGTCCGAGTAGACTGGATTACGGGATTATAGGGGACTGATTATTGGAGAATCACCGGAGCAAAGTGTCAGCCTCGCCGTAGATGCTCTTGAATGACGGGAATACAAAAGGTTGGACAGGTTGAAGCGCCCTTATTCGGGGTTTTGGTGCACTTTGGAGCCAGGACTAAACGTGTGGTCGGTGAGCGCAACCCGTGTGCAACAGTGTGCCGCACCGAGGAGCTAAAGTCAATGCATTGTGAATAGTAATAATGGGCAATGCTGCATTTCGGAGCGGGCATGTCAGTGTTTGCCGTAGCTTAGGTGTAGATGTCGCATGAGGGCAATGCGCTTTAGTGGGCTCCAGTCTAACCTTCAGCATCCAGACGGGTTTAACCTTGATGCGGTGGGAGACGCAGCACCCTTTAGCTCCTCTGTGTTCTTTGGTGCTTCGCTCGAGAAGGGGGGATTCTGTCAAGCCATGTTGGATTTCATCTGTCATTCCTGCGTGAGGTGTCGCCGGGCGGTCATCTTTGTGGACAGAAAGAGTTCACCATGGCTCTACGGAATGTAAAATAGCTGATCGGAAACCGATGAAAGGAGAGAAACGGCTCATTAATCGATTACGTTTCCAAACGCGTTTGGATCAGCGAGGAGCCACATGCCTGGGCGGTTTAGTCCTCTAGGTTTGCTGTAATCAACAGGTTGAAAGTCAAAGAGGATTTTTCTCTCCTTCTACCGCATATCCAGTGTCAGGGATGCGCCTCTCTGTCCCTGTTTTCTTTCTCTTGTGGGTTAAAGCCCTCTCGTTGAAAAACCTAAATTATTCCGTTCCGGAGGAGCAGGGACCGGGGACTGTCATCGGGAATATCGCGAAAGATGCCGGATATGGCACGTTGGAGAGAGGCAAGAAATCCAACTTTCGGGTCCTGGAGAATTCCGCCCCGCACTTGGTGGACATCGACCCGGAGAGCGGACTGGTGTTCACCAAACAAAGGATTGACAGGGAGACGCTGTGCCGACGCAGCCCCAAGTGCCAGCTCTCCATGGAGGTTTTCGCCAACGACAAGGAAATATGCATGATCAAGATTGACATCCAAGATATTAACGACAACTCGCCCAGCTTCCCCTCCGACCACGTCAATATTGATATTTCCGAGAACGCAGCTGCCGGGACACGCTTCCCCCTCACCATCGCACATGACTTGGATTTTGGGGAAAACGGCATTAAAACTTATCAGGTCACCCGAGATGATTACAATACGTTTTCCTTGGATTTAAAAGTGCGGGGAGATGGGACCATTTACCCAGAGCTGGTGGTTCAGAGACCTCTGGACAGGGAAGACCAAAGCCATCACACCCTCCTCCTGACTGCCATCGACGGGGGGGAATATCCCAGATCAGGCTCCATGCAGATCAACGTCAGGGTCACTGATTCCAATGACAACAGCCCTGTTTTTGAAAAGTCCTCCTACGTCATTGAGATTCCAGAGAACTCTCCGCCGGGAAAAATACTGATTGACTTGAACGCCACAGACCAGGACGACGGCAGCAACGGTCAGGTGGTGTACTCCTTCACGGGGTACGCGTCCGAGCGCATGCAGGACCTGTTCTCCATCGACCCCAACACGGGCGTCATCAAGATCCAGGGGGAGATCGACTACGAGGAGAACCCCATCATCGAGTTCGACGTCCAGGCCAAGGACCTGGGTCCCAACCCCATCCCGGGCCACTGCAAGATCACCGTCAAGGTGCTGGACAAGAACGACAACTGGCCGCTGATCAGCTTCATGTCGGTGCGCCAGGGCGCCATCAGCGAGGCGGCGCCCCCGGAGTCAGTCATCGCGCTGGTGAGGGTGACGGACAAGGACTCGGGGCGCAACGGGCAGCTGCAGTGCCGGGTCCTGGGCAACGTGCCGTTCCGGCTGCAGGAGAACAACGACAACTTCTACACGCTGCTCACCGACCGGCCGCTGGACCGGGAGCTGAAGGACGAGTACAACATCACCATCGTCGCCCGCGACAACGGCCTGCCCTCGCTCAACTCCACCAAGTCGTTCACCGTCAAGGTGCTGGACGAGAACGACAACGCGCCGCGCTTCACCAAGGCCGTGTACGTGCTGCAGGTCCCCGAGAACAACATCCCGGGGGAGTACCTGGGGTCCGTGCTGGCCCACGACCCGGACGTGGGGCGCAACGGCACCGTGTCCTACTCCATCCTGCCCTCGCACATCGGTGACGTGTCGGTGTACACCTACGTCTCCGTTAACCCCACCAACGGCGCCATCTACGCCTCGCGCTCCTTCAACTACGAGCAGACCAAGTTCTTTGAGTTCAAGGTGCAGGCCAAGGACGCGGGCGCCCCCCACATGGAGAGCACGGGGACGGTGCGCGTCAGCATCCTGGACGTCAACGACAACCTGCCCGTCATCGTGCTGCCGCTGCTGCAGAACGACACCGCCGAGATCCCCGTGCCGCGCAACGTGGGCATGGGCTACATCGTGACCACGGTGAAGGCGGTCGACCACGACCACGGCGAGAGCGGCCACCTCACCTACGAGATCTCCGAGGGCAACGAGGACCACCTGTTCGAGATGGACCCGGTGGGGGGCGAGGTCAGGACCGCCCACGCCCTCTGGGAGGAGGTGGCGCCCGCGGTGGAGCTGGTGGTCAAGGTGACGGACCACGGCAAGCCGCCGCTGTTCGCCGTGGCCAAGCTGATCATCAGGGCCAACCCCGAACCGGCGCCGGGCGGCAGCTCCAGCCCCAGCGGGGAGCCCCAGCCCTGGGACGTGTCCCTCCCCCTCATCGTGACCCTCTGCATCATCTCCGTCATGCTGCTGGCCGTCATGGCCGCCATCGCCGTCAAGTCCAAGCACCAGGACAAGGAGACGGGGAACTACAACTGCCGCATGGCCGAGTACTCCAATCCGCCGGCGGGGAAGGGGAAGAAGAAGAGGATCAACAAGAGTGACATCATGCTGGTGCAGAGTGAGATGGAGGAGCGGGATTCGGCGAGCCGCATGAACGTGGTGAGCAGCCCCTCGCTCATCACCTCGCCCATCTGCTTCGACTACCAGAGCCCGCTCCCCCTGACCCTGCCGCGGTCGGAGGTCATGTACCTGAAGACCACCCCCAACAGCCTGACCGTGCCGCGCGCCGCCTGCCACTCCAGCTTCGCCGGCCTCGGCGGGGAGACGCAGGGCAGCAACAGGATGTCGGTGATCCAGGTACGGGCCTAGCGCGGGGCGGGGTGTCTCGTGCTGCCGCGTCCCGCCGGGGTCTCTGTGTTATCTGCCCCCATCCCTTCTCCCTTATCGCCCCCGGGCGCGCAGCCGTTATCTGACGAAAGATACGCAGTGTAATGGAAAAAAGCTCCCGGAAACAATGGTAGTGCGGTTCCTTCGCCGGTGTCATCGCTGTGCGTTACGGACCGCTGATGAAGCAGGGTGTCACTTATGGGCGCTCTTCACCGGAGCTTATTGTGTTACTTATGGAAATGCCCGCTGCTCTGGTTTTCTGCAGTATCGGTTAAATCTGAAATTTATTTTGTTCCCAAAAACCCAATGTGTTTGGTTTTTTTTGGTTTTCTTTTCGTCTCCCTTTAATTAGACCATTATAAGTCCCCTCCTGCAAAAACCTTACAGCTGGTCTGCATAATCAGGACCTCCTTTCAGCGAGACACGCAAACAGAGTGAGTCTTGAACAACGCTGTGGTCCTGCCAGACGAATCGCTATAGAGTGGAAACAAACCCGCGCCTGAGCGCCGTGGATTGGACAGGTGTTTGAGCAGCTTGTCCGATCACATTACTGAACGGCTATGTGCCAGGCGGGCTAGCTGCACACAGCAGAACCCCCACAATAGCGTCCCCCCCCTCCCCCCCCTGCGGCCCTCCCCAAGCATGGGTTAGGTACCCCCCCCCCCCCACACTCCCCCAACCCTTATCCTGCAGATGAAGGCAATTAAAGAGGGTCAGCCCTTTGGTTGTAGATATGACGCGTGTGCTAATAAAAGCCAGCCGGCTCGCTTAATTGACAGAGATTGGTCGGCCATGTTATTTAAAACATTGGGAATGTTTTATTTATTTTTTTATTTTTTTATCTAGGACATTCGGAGCGACCGTCTCATTTGAGGACGATAACCCAAACGACGGGGCCTGGCACTGTCACCAGTTGCTAGGGCAAGTGGGTGTGATCAACGTGAACACATTACCCTCGGATAGGGGAAGGATGCTCTCGGCGCTGGCTAATGCATTACAGCCTCACCCTGCCAAGATGCCACATATGCTCATAATGGAGATTCTTCCTTATTATGCTGCCATTCTTTCAGTGCAATGATTTCATTAATGCGTAGTATTTATCGCAGAGATTAAAGCCGTAGCAGCCGATAAACCGCAGAGAGAATCATTTTGGTTTGATTTGGTTTTTTTATCATTTTTATGTTCCCCTGATTGCTACAGAGAGGCGTCGGCCGCGGCTCGAGACGACCGGATGCGATTCTTATTCCTTTCTTTCTCCCTCTCCTCATTTTCAGACGGATAATTTTCCCTCTGAGCCCAATTACGTCGGCAGCAGGCAGCCGTTTGTTCAGAGGTAAGGCTCCTAAGAAACACCTTCCTGACCAACGGGGTTACACACACCTCAACATCAGGCCGCTGGGCCATGCCAGTCACACACACGCACACACACACACACACACACACACACACACACACACACACACACACACACACACACACACACACACACACACACACACACACACACACACACACACACACACACACACACACACACACACACACACACACACACACACAAACACACACACACACACACACACACACACACAGGGGAGGTAGCGGTGAGCGGTGCGTTGTCTGGACTCCATCCCCTCTCTCCGCTCTGTCCTCTGCTGCAGCTCCACCTTTAAGGACGCCGAGAGGGCCAGCCTGCGAGACAGCGGCCACGGGGACAGCGACCAGGCAGACAGTGACCAGGATACTAATAAAGGCTCGCACTGCGACACATCTGGCAGAGAGGCCCTCAAGATGAAAGCAACCACCGCAGTTAATAGCCAGCCTCTTGAGCAGGGTGAGTACTCTCCCTCTCCCCCCCCCCCCCCCCCCCCCCCTGCCTCTCGTCTCCAAGCAGCCTAACGGACTGTTGTCTCAGACCTTGTTTCGTCCTTTCATCCAACACCACCCCCCCCCCCCCCCCCAAGCGATCCAGAGCATAGATGTGGTGGAGCAGGTAGTGGCGGTCTGGAGGGGGGGGGGGGGGCATTGGGAGGGAGAGGGGAAGAAATTGTTGAAACCATAGAAACCAACAGGTTCAAGCGGCTTTTAGCCGCACGCCGCACGAGACAGTAATCAAAGATTACCCGCGGACAGATACTGCTTTTCCCCCTTTTAGGTTTTCTCTCCCCCCCGTACTTTATGTTGGACACCGTGTTGTGAGCCGTGTTGTTGCCAAGATGACATACAAAGTGCGGGAGTGGAAGGCAGCAGATAGTTTAAGGGGATAAAAGAGTCCATTGGCAGTAGGCAGCGCGTTCAACATCCCCATGTCTTCTTTAGCCATCAAACAAATCCATATCCATGGCAAAGTCTACTTCTGTCACTGCTGCTTTTGATCATGCCATTATGTGAACGCGAGCTCGCCACTTCCATGCCTTGACTAACAAGGACGAGACAGCGGAGCATGACAGATGCTTTCAGCGGGGAGAGACAGGTATTTTTAGTGAAACATGGCTCCCTTTGTGCCCGCTCCCTCAAAACATTCACCGCGTTAGCTACTGCATTTTCGGCGGCTCTGAAATACGAGGAAAAAAAGGTTTCTTATGAAAGCCGATGAAACTCAATTGTTTCCCCCCCCCCCGTCCCAACATCTTCTCTTTTTAACAAGTCAGAACTTCCCCTCAAACCCGATCAAACATGAACCCTCCCCCCCACTCCTATATTTACCTTTTCATGTGTAGAGGCGTTGAAAATATGAATCGCTTCTCGGGAATCGCAGGCAGCATGCATGCTGGGTAAAAAAAATAAAAGGCAGCTGGGAAGCGGCGGAGTCATCTCTGGTTTCCCTGTGAGGAGGGCCCAATGTCCTGAGGTGGGACCCCGGTCATCAGGGGCCCTTGTAGTGCTTCCACACCATTTACATCGCTGTGAACCGGGTGGCGTGCTTTTTTTAAACTCAAGCCATGCGGAGATGGAAACCGTTTTTCTGGATGCCACAGGGAAATGCGGAGCCCTCTCACACTCCCTCCCTCCCCCCCTCCCTCCCTCTCGTTCTCTCTCTCCACCTTCATCTCTTCATCTTTATATTTCAAATCCTCCCTCTCCCCCTCTCTCCCTCTCCCCCTCTCTCCCTCTCTCCCCACATTCATCTATTTATTTCACATGGTCGGGCTCTCAGTGAGTCGGTCTGTCTGTCTGTCTGTCTGTCTGTCTGTCTGTGTGTGTGTCTGTCTGTCTGTCTGTCTGTCTGTCTGTCTGTCCCCCGTTATTTCCATCTGCCTCCCTCTGTAGAGATGAGTCTGTGTCTGTCTGTCTGTCTGTCTGTCTGTCTGTCTGTCTGTCCCCTGTTATCTCCATCTGCCTCCCTCTGTAGTGATGAGTCTGTGTCTGTCTGTCTGTCTGTCTGTCTGTCTGTCTGTCTGTCTGTCTGTCTGTCTGTCTGTCCCCTGTTATCTCCATCTGCCTCCCTCTGTAGTGATGAGTCTGTGTCTGTCTGTCTGTCTGTCTGTCTGTCTGTCTGTCTGTCTGTCTGTCTGTCTGTCTGTCTGTCTGTCTGTCTGTCTGTCTGTCTGTCTGTCTGTCCCCTGTTATCTCCATCTGCCTCCCTCTGTAGTGATGAGTCTGTGTGTGTTTGCTATCAGCCAGTGCGGGCGGAGGGATGTGGTTCTGCCTCTGCAGGAGGTGTAAATTCAATCACTTCTTGAGTTGCACATTTCTGGATGGTAGTTTTTCTCTGTCTTTAGTTCAAAGGGCCAATCGAACGAGGAGATATTGGGGGAGATGTTGTTATGTATGCGCGGCAGAAGTTTCACACGGCGAGCTCTGACGCCTGTTTGAATGGAATGCGAGATAATTTTTTGAAGCCTGCGTTGGTACGATAAGAGAAATGCAAAGAAGTGGAGCATTGCATTCAATATTAATGGCCTGTGTTAATGCTGTTCTCTCTCTGCCCTTGCTGTGTGTGAGAGAGGCTTCTTTATTTAAACATTTTTTTAAGCAAAGCAAACTGCGACAATAAATGTGTTCTGTTCTGTTCTGTTGTGTGTGTGTGTGTGTGTGTGTGTGTGTGTGTGTGTGTGTGTGTGTGTGTGTGTGTGTGTGTGTGTGTGTGTGTGTGTGTGTGTGTGTGTGTGTGTGTGTGTGTGTGTGTGTGTGTTTGAGAGAGAGAGAGCACTTCATACATGATGGAAGATTTGCGTGATGTATTTCTCATGTCGCCTTGATCACACCACAACACCAAGCCACCTACACATGCCCACTTCTCTCTCCCTTGTTTCTGACACATTTCCTGGTGTGTGTACAAACACTCCTGTGTGTGTGTGTGTGTGTGTGTGTGTGTGTGTGTGTGTGTGCGTGTGTGTGTGTGTGTGTGTGCGTGTGTGTACGTGCATGTTTCAAAGAGGGAGATACAGAGGGAGAAACAGAGAGAGAGAGCCGGCGAGAATTATTTGATATTAATTGAAAACAAAACCCATACTTTGTCGTTTCGGACAGTGTTGCTGTTATCTTAAATGAAAGGCGGACGATTCTGTCCCTCCACGCGCGGCCGAGGGTGGTGTTTTCCTCCACCCATCCCCTTTATCACAGAGCCAGGGTCCCCACTGCCTTCGAGCCGCTAATGTATGCACCTGCGAGCCTCCCTCCAGCGTCCCCCCTGAATATTTATTCACCATTACCAGATGCACATTGGCCATGTTGCTAGGCTGTCTCTGATTATATTTGTAGTGGGCAGATTGGTTCTGTGTGTGTGTGTGTGTGTGAATAAGTCATTCTCCCATTTTATATTTGCTCATGGGCCATTTTGGTGGACAATGCCTGTGCTGCCGTATTCAAACACGGGAAAGATGGGTCCGCATTTGATTTGAAATGGAGTCAGAGCCTTTTGGTATTTCAAAGCAATCCTCTAAACATAGAGGGTAGAAAAAGAATCCAACCTGAATTATTATTATTATTATTATTAATACGATCGTATATGTTTCCCGGGCAAGGGGGACAGAATCCGTATTGTTTTAGGCTGTGTGCTCAGGCAGAACGGTATAATGACCTGAGGCCGGTACAGCGTTCCAAGCAGGGGCTTCTTACCCCAAACATCTCTCTGCATCAGCATCACCTGCCCGCTGCAGCGGCGGCGTGGACCGGCGTACGGTCGCCTTGGAGATGAATGGTCCTCTCTCGCTCTCCTCCTCCACCCAGGCCTCTCAGGGCTGTGATGTGTGTAGCCATACAGGGAGATAATGCATCGGAGACAGTTTAAGAGAAGCCGGCTGAACTGACAGCATGTGCTGGACTGTGAGTGGAAAAGGGTGGAAACTGAAAGCCTTTGTGGCAACGCCGGTGTTGGAATGCTTTTCGTGTGCTGCTGCTGCTGCTGTGCCGTGTGTCTCACTCGCTCATCGTTTGGTTTGCCCGGTGATTGAAAAGGCTTCGGGAACACATTTTCTCTTCTTCAAACTCCATCACCGAGTTTTCTCACATTTGATATGAAGGCTCATTAGAGAGGTCATGTGCAAGTGTTATTTTGATCCATTTGATAAATGTATTCAGTATTTTTAGTCGTGCACTTAAGTTAATAATAATCCTGATATGAACCTAGTATTACAAAATGCCTGTTTAAATATGTATATATGTATGATCTCTTGTTACTGGTTAGATTTTCCTTCTGTGGTTTAGTAAAGCATTGAAAGCATTCAAATAATGTACACACGCTCAATCCGTACTTTAATTCGTCGTCGTGTTTTGGTTTCCAATAAGTACATGCTGAGGCAAACAGAAGGGCACTCAAAACAGTTCTCTCAGGCATCCCATAATAACACCCTAACGCACAACAAGGAATAAAATGTTAATGCAGTCCCGACCAACTATGCCTATACGAAACAGAAAATCTCTAAATAATGTATAATAATTTGTTTTTTTGCAGGAATAAGCCGGGCGAACGCGTAGTATTTTGTGATCAGTAATAAGGAACGGCGCAGATCTAAAGTAAAGCGGGGCCCCAACGCCGCGCGGAGCTGTTTGAACTCACAAACAGCTGGTGCAACAGGCTCTGGAGTTGTTCTGCTCGCCGTATTAATTATGCATCGCTAGGAGTCAACTGAGGGGGACAGAACGCTGATACAGGGGCGGGGGGACGACGAGGCGACGAGGCGGGCCTCTGTCTTCCAGGGTGGAGAAACTTTAGTTCAATGACCGAGTGCATTAGAGAGTCTGCTGTTTCTACTTCTGATGGCACTCCCGTAACAAACCTCCCCCCCCCCCTCTGTGTGTTCAGCCCCTCCGGAACGCTCCGCCCACTGCACGGACGAGTGCCGCGCCCTCGGACACTCGGACCGCTGCTGGATGCCCAAGCTGCGGGCGGCGGGCGGCGGCGGGCAGCTGGCGGACGGCGCTGCCGCCGCCGCCGCCACCGCCGTCGCCACGGACAACCGCACCAACCTCTTCATCCCCGTCGGCATGGAGACGCTGCTGGAGACGGAGCTGTACGGCACCATCAGCCGCCGGAAGACCCTGAGCACCTTCGGCAAGGAGCAGGCGCGCGACGGCACCATCCTGGTGGCCAACGTCAAGCCCTACCTGAAGGCCCAGCAGGGGGCGCCGAGCCAGGAGACCCCGTCGCTGTCCGCCTCCTGCAGCCCCCCGCCCCCGCCCCTCCCCACCAGCCGGCCCCCCCTGGACCTGCTGCCCAGCCCGCAGTCCAAGGAGGAGATGAGGGGTGGTGGTGGGGGCGGCGGCGGAGGAGGAGGCGGAGGCGGAGGCTTGGACAACAGTGCCTACGGCCCCCCGGACGGCCAGTGCTCGCCGCCGCACACGGAGATGGAGGAGCCGCGCTTCCTGGGCGGCGGCCTGGAGCTGCGGCCCAAGAGCGTGTCCAGCGGCCTGGTGCACAGCTCGCTGATCAGCCAGGAGTGTGGGGCGCCTGAGGGCGCCATGGACCCTCAGCGACAATCTGGGAACTGACCCCCGTCAGTACGCCCACTCCGCCCTCTCTCTTTCTCTCGCTCTCTCGCTCGATCTGCTCTCCAAGCTCTCCCTCCCCCCCCCCCCCCCCCCCCCCTCCCCCTCCCCCTCCCCCCCTCACGCTCACCCGCCCGGAGTGTGATAATGAAATCACAGGTGAAAATGACCCCGGGGCGGTGACACCGGGCGCCACGCCGCGGAGGCCCCGGACACGCATTGTATAACCAAAAACCATCCGCTTTGTGTGTACCTTGAGTTTGTGGCTTTGTTGTGTGAAGGTGATATAACTGTGTCTTTGACTACTGTGATGGAGGTATGGGGCGGAGGGGAAGCATCATTCCCCTCCGCCTGAGAGGAGTGTGTCCATGGTGTAACGTTACCTGTCAATCTAGATGTCTGTAATTTACACATTTTAAGAACCCAATTTCGTGAGGCCGTTGAAAGAATCGCTACTGTTGAGCTATTGAGTCCCGTCTGCTTTTGTACAGTGATGCTTTTTGTCTCCACTTAGTGTTTTAAGAAACATCTCTTTGGATATTCCAGGCAACTGAAATACATATCAGTGACGTTAAATGAAGTGTCTTATGAACTATTAATGGTGGTACAACAGGGAATGTCCCTTTTCATAAAAAACCATTTGAGGTTCTGGAAAAAAAACCTGTTTTTTTAAGAATGTATTTGTAATTTAAATGTCGTCCTCTCTGCGGTTTATGTGCCAATAAGCTGAGCTTACACGTGAAAATGGGCCATTGTGTGTATTTCACTGTGTGTATTTTATTAAATTTGTATACACATCTTTTGTTGTCATGGAATGGCTTTCAAATGTTTTTCTGGACGGCGAAAAAACTATGAATCCTAATAAGGCCTCTGTGAACAAGGTCTGCCAATACTTTCTCGCCGGCGCATAAAAAGCTCAACAATTGCATAGTTAAAAGGAACCATCTCACTCAGTCCTGCAACAAACGGGCGTTGACGGAATACCAATACAACGCGCTGTGTGCTAGCTTAATAAACCCTGGAACACGAGTCCTGGGCTGCCACGGACGATATGGCGATGCAGCTGTCACTCAAGCAAATCCATGCATGTGACGGATGACAAGGCAATGCATGTGTCGCGCACCTTGTCAACAATCAAAGATTAATTGCGTTGAGCCGCGACTGTCACTAATATTTAATGAGTTGATCTAAAAATGTGCGATCAAACGGCCTGTGAGGTAGGATCCTGAGAGTACGACGACAGACCGGGTATGACTACTGCGTCTGCCGCAGGTTTAAACCAAGCAGGCGACTTCAAAACGCATACATCTCGAAAATCTGTTAAAAAGCTGTAATTTCGGGGTGATTTTAGGTGACAGCTTATCAGGACGTGAGCGGCGCGGAGGTCTCTGCGGTATTAGCCGTCTTGATCGTCTGCGGGAGATTACCCGCCTCCATTATCATCTGAAGAGACGCGAGGAGAGCGTCGAGATGTGCACTGGACAGTGTAAACGACTCACAATGTCCAATTCTGTGGGGAGAGATAAAAAAAAAAATCCAATGACTGCCGCAGAGGCTCTGCAGCGAGCCCACTTCAAACCAGCTAAAAGGTTAATGTCTCATTCCTCCTCAACTCAACGCAGCCCCAACCAGAGGAGGACTAGCCGTAAAATAGGATTTGGATTTATCGTGTACACACATGTTACTGTAACAGATTGGATAGGCTACAGAAATCCCCCATTTTTAAATCAACATCAGGAAAAAAAAACGACCCAGTAGGCCTAAACCATGCGATGCGCTTGTTCAAAGAGGCGGTAGGCCTACTTCGCCCCCTCCCCCCCCCGTTCTATTTCGGTGTGCGTTCCCCTCCACCTGAGAGACTGAGATTTCTGCGTGGCGTCGCGAAGCGAGCGCGTCGACGGCAGCGGCTTGTTTGGCGCCTGGATAACAGAATCCTGTCATCTTCTGAGGACGACTATAAGTAAGACTCCTCGGCTCCTCGGGGGAAAACACATTAATTTGGAATTTGATTTGCATTTGTTTTGGTGCCGGTATTGACACAATTCCAGACCGAGCTGGCTCATCTCGGAACGCCACTCTGATGAGCTCATCTGCATAAGTTGAGCTACTCTTTTGAGAGGGTGAGAGGGTGCGTGATGTGTGAGCGAGAGGGAGAACGAGCGCGCGTGTGTGTGTGAGAGAGAGAGACAAAGCGAGTGTAGAGAGGAGGGGAGGGCGGATTGCGTGGGTCATAGGGAGCCACTCATCCTCGTGAAGCACACACGCAGTTTTAACATCACATCGTTTTCTCCACATCAGTGAACCGACTTAGCAGAGTGACGAGAGGAGACGGGAAACAGGAAACAGGTGAACAGAATGCCAAACAGGGAGGGGTGGGGGAGTTGGGAGGTCGGGGGTGGGAGGAGAGAGGGAGAGCGGAGGGTCAGGGGTCAAACTATTCGGCGAACACACTTACCCTCTCTGATACTCGACGCTGCGTCTCCCAAGTTAATGAAAACAGGTTTGACTCCCACCTCATTCATAATTATGCAGAATGTTTGCTTTGCAGAGAACCCTTGCTTAATTAACAGCGTGCTAGGGTACAGCTGGGCGACTGAACGGCCTATGTTGTGTTCAGGGGGGCTGAATGCAGATTAGGGACTGGCGTGCCACCGCCGGGTGAATACGACTTGTCTCGGGGAACGATTACAGTCACAATGAGAGGGAATTACAGACAATGAAAGTGATCTGTGT
Organism: Gadus morhua; assembly: GCF_902167405.1. Lineage (NCBI taxonomy): Eukaryota > Metazoa > Chordata > Actinopteri > Gadiformes > Gadidae > Gadus > Gadus morhua. Next base: position 2,205,054 of record NC_044067.1, on the reverse strand, counting down.
AATGCCGCCATTCTTCCCTCATTTTTTACATACACAAACGATCCGTTCGGATGAAAAGGGGAACGAGCAGTGTACCATTCAGCGGTGGAAAAACTGACACGCTCACCCTGAGCACTTAAGCTTTTAATTCAATAATTCAATAACACAGGCGATTAAGGGCTTGTCTTCCACCACCTCCGCCCAACATGCTACGCGCCGCGCGCTACGCTGCCGCACCCGCCGACGGTTCCACTTGGCTAGGACCCGTCGAGGGGGAACGCGGCACAACACGTAAACAGTATTGAGGGTGTAATTTTCATTTCAATTCAGAGACATCCGCCCGACCGGTGCGTGCCTCTGGGGCTTTGGAGTCGAAGGGTTGGTGTTTCCTCCGTGTTTTTGTGCGGAAGAAGATAAACGGCACACGCTAAAACGTTGTAATGTATGTTTTATCTGCATTTCATTGCGCCAAAGACATGGGAATGGTAATACGAGAATTATCACGACCGGTGTTTCCACACTTCTATGACGAAAGATCGGATTTACTCCTTTGGGTTTTTTAATCTTTAAACCGCCAGAAGATGTAGCTGCTATCATTCTCAATCACACACATTGCATTGAGCCATATTTTATGGAACCGAAAATCTCATAATACTTACAATCCGAGCCATCTTTCACTTTGGAAAGAGATTCTTGTGATAACATTTTACATACTTTATCTAGAAGGATTTCCCTAACTCTACACAGTATTGAACAATGTTGCATGAAGGCAGGAAGCTCCATGGCTTTGGCTGAGCCAATCTTTTATCACTGTTTCTTAACCTGAGCGCTGAGATGATGGAATGCTAATTCATCAAAGTCATTCCCCTGTACTACATCCTGAATCCTGAACACATCCAAACCACATGTACAAGAATAACGGTTCCTCATTACATTATATATTTAAAATATGAATTGGCAATATCTTGTTGAACAGTGTTTGTACAATATTCTGATTATTCAATGTTAATTAAATAAGGATTTAATTTAAAAGTCATGTCTATTTTATTTTGGGTAGCCCTTAATCACAGCTCCATTCTGTGTGTGTGTGTGTGTGTGTGTGTGTGTGTGTGTTTTGTGTGTGTGCTTGCCTGTATGTGCGTGTGTGCGTGCATACATGCATGTGTGCATGCGTGTGTATCTGCGTGCTTGTGTGTGTGTGCACGCATGGCGTGTGTGTCCGTTCTTGTGTGTGTTCATGCTTGCCTGTGTGTGTGCGTGAGTGCAGTGCATGCATGCGTGAGTGCAGTGCATGCATGCGTGTGTGCGTGCGTGTGGGAGGGGTGTGTTATCACACCTCACCCAGTGTGTACCCACGGAGAAGCACCCACCTGGGCACTGCCGAGCTGCCAGCTTTCCACCAGAAAGCTCGGCACTCACCGGCTCACCGTGGAGAGGAGAGACATGAAACCATCCAATCGGAGGCCAGGCCGAGCACAGGCGGCCATGAAGGTAAAATAAACTTAAAGCTAACATGTTAAGGGATAACTTTGTGCATAAGTGGACCCACGACACGGCCAGAATATAAATCTACGGCGCAAAGCCAAGGTGCAGGTCGTAAGCCCTTACTAATACTACCCATAAAACCCGGCCCTCCGCGGCTGTAAGACCAGACACCCACACTGAACACTGCAGTGGCTCTTTTATTTAGACCCTGGGGAATTAACACTACTTTTATTGACCCTGTCCATGAGGAAATACCACACTCTAAAACCCCTCTCGCTGTAAGTGCTCCTGAACCGAAAAGATGAAGCTTATGACATCCTCCCAACAGGGGGAAGGAGAGTAGTACATATATTCATATCTGCTAAATCATAGCAAGGTTTCCGGCTAACAGCGAGAAGCGAAGGAGAGGTGTAGTGGAAACGGTCGGCCAGGATGTCATTCGTGTTTTGTCTTTACTGTTACTGGGTCATGACACACTTTCTCCTCTGCTTTAAAAATAAATGGGCAGGAATAGTTTCTAGTCTGCCTTCTAGCAGACAAACTGGGCCAATATCTGCCACGGAAAAATAGGAATAAACGTCCGCCTCCAAACGATTCAAATCCGTCACTGACAGAGAGGAATGTTGAAGTTGTGATATGAAAAGGCAGAATGAAACAGAGAAGCAGACAGAGGTGTGGCATAGAGAGAGAGGGGTAGAGAGAGAGATATAGAGAGAGAGAGAGAGAGAGAGAGAGAGAGAGAGAGAGAGAGAGAGAGAGAGAGAGAGAGAGAGAGAGAGAGAGAGAGAGAGAGAGAGGGAGAGAGAGAGGGAGAGAGAGAGAGAGAGAGAGAGAGAGAGAGAGAGAGAGAGAGAGAGAGAGAGAGAGAGAGAGAGAGAGAGAGAGAGAGAAACAAACCAGAAGAAAGAGTGAAAAAGATGCAGGCAGAGGGAGAGTGAGACAGGTAGAGAGACAGTTGAAGGGAGAGAGACAAGCATAAAGAGAGAGAGAGAGACACAGGTAGAGAGAGAAAAAAAAGATGCAGGCAGAGGGAGAGAGAGTCAAGTAGAGAGAGAGAGGGACAGAAAAAAAAACAGAGAAATAGAGAGGAGAGGCAGAGATGGAGACAAGTAGAGAGAGGGTCAGAGAGAGAGAGAGACAGGTGAAGAGAGGGGCAGAGAGAGGCAGAGAACACATGCAGACTAAAAAGAGAGAGAGGGAGAGATGGAGAGAGAGAGAGAGAGAGAGAGAGAGAGAGAGAGAGAGAGAGAGAGAGAGAGAGAGAGAGAGAGAGAGAGAGAGAGAGAGAGAGAGGGAGGGAGGGAGGGAGGGAGGGAGGGAGGGAGGGAGGGAGGGAGAGAGAGAGAGAGAGAGAGAGAGAGAGAGAGAGAGAGAGAGAGAGAGAGAGAGAGAGAGAGAGAGAGAGAGAGAGAGAGAGAGAGAGAGAGAGAGAGAGAGAGAGAGAGAGAGAGAGAGAGAGGGAGAGAGAGATGGAGAGAGAGAGAGAGAGAGAGAGAGAGAGAGAGAGAGAGAGAGAGAGAGAGAGAGAGACAGAGAGACAGAGAGAGAGAGAGAGAAAGAGAGAGAGGGGGGGGAGGGGGAGGGAGGGAGGGAGGGAGAGAGAGAGAGAGAGAGAGAGCACCCACGGACACGCGGCCTCTCTGTAGGAATCGATAGGCTGTTTATTAAATCAGTATTCAGTCGGGGGTCCGCCGCGCAAGAGGCTTCTTGGTCCGACCAGAACGCTGGCTGTCAGACGGCGGCTGGTCATCAGTCTCACACATTCACATGCAGCGCGTTGTGCAGAACAGGGGGACTCGCATTCGAGCATCCAGAGTGTTTACTCCCTCCCTCTCCTCCCACCTGCGGGCAAGATTATGGTGAAAGGCTCCGTCACAGAACTGCATTTAAGCAACGGAGAAAAGCCCACGTCGGCTGTGCCATTTAGCAATTCCTCCCCAACTAGATATTCTGAGGCTCTCTTAAGAGGCCTATTAGCGGCCGCGTGGCCGGCCAGACCTCGTGTGAAGGGTTCTAATAGAAGGCAGGATTAGTATGATGTGGGTTGTATTGATACCGCCACAGAGGAATCGGGCCTTTGGACTTGAATCCCTTTCAACCGTCACTGCTCGGGGTCGCTGGACTGGCAGGCGCTTTAGATGTTATTTAGAATGCACAAGAGACGGCCCGAAAACAAATTGTTAAATTAGGCTCTGTATTAAATCCAATTATTGGGCTTCGGGTTTTGTCTGGCGTTTTTGTTTTCCTACACACATTTCGCTGAGCGACTGTCACGCATGTTAATGCGTGCGTCGTCGCGTGTTAGTGTGTGTGTTCGCCCAACCAGCGACTGGGAATAGCTGCTCTCTCCCCTTTGTAGTGGCGCCATTAAGACACTTCCTGTGTGATCTGATTACAAGCGGGATAACTCAGAAACGAGATGTCAAGGCAACAAAGGCTGCTAAACATCGGAGCATCTGCACCACCTCTGTGGATTGATTTGATTTGCTGCCGGATTACCGCGGTTGCATTACATGCTGTTCTATCATTCCCTGATCCATCAGTACAATAATATGACGCTATAGCTACTGTAACGTACATTATAGACTCCCAGCCCGCCACGCCAATGCCAAATATCATGCAGTGTTTAATAATCTTGGCTCTAGCCGCAGCAGCAGTCTGAAGGCAACGTCGTCCAAGAGTCTGAAAGTCGTCACGTAACTACTGTCCTATTTCCCCCGAATAGTACAGTCGTACTGGAACGCTGTGGCCTTTAGCTCGGGCATGGCCGTGTTACGCCAGAGTCACACGCTGGTAACCTTCCAAGGACACTGGTTGGGAGATGGTGGGGAGATAGGAGAGGACGAGAGGCCTTTGTGGCTGAATCTCCATGGGAGTCACTCCTGCTAGGATATCGCCAAGTCGACCCGCGCCAAGACTCCAGCTCAAATATGTTTATTTTTAAATGACATTGACAAGCCTGCGAAAATCGTCTAAATTCAAATTAGATTCATGAGGTCAATTTACTCAGCGGCAAGTGCCGCCCTCACCCCATTGAGGTCCGCACAAAGATAAATATAATGGTCATCATTTTCCGAAGTAGAATGGGCTACACTGCCAGCTCATCATGGCTCCGCTCTGCCTGCCAGTAGTGAAACTCGGGAGTTCAGTGCCGGGGTTTAAAGCGTTTGGTCCATTTCACTCTGAGCTGCTTTGAAATGTACCCCTCCTTCAAAATTACACCAGGACTTAAATAGTTCCCGCTATGTGCGTCTAACTGCTACTTTATGGTGTCAGTTCACCTCCTTGGGTGCACTTATCGACAATTTGCCGTCTGGAATTTCTGGTTGTATTTGTTTGTGCAGTCGATTGTTTTTCTGGGTATATTTGTGCCATGTTGAGTATGGAAAAGGAGGCTAGGAATCAAGTTAGATTTAGGCTTCCGGGTGAAGGCATTCACGTGTATGATACTAATGAGTTTTCTGCAGTGAGGAATTGACCCCTCTGTCTTCGAGTCTCAATCAGACTGCCCCGCACACAACAGCTGACCACAACCCGGCGTTTTTCTAAAGGTTAACAGAGAATATGAATATGAGGAAGCTGTTTGTTCTCCTTTTGCATTTGCAATGATCAATATATTGTCATGGTTATTAATAGTGAAAGGACGTCTCTTCTGCTTATAGAAAATCAATAGCCTTCTCTTATACATAAATACATATCACGATCCGCAAGTGAGGGGTATCAGAGCAGTAGAGGCTTTGGCTTCCACCCGCACGTCCTTTGATTCTGTATGCATGAGACCTGAGCTTGTTAGGTCTCCTCCACAGACAAGGTCAGAGAAACACGACACCTGTTGAATGATTAACCGTGCATTAACCCTTGAGCACCAACGCTATACCAAAGTCACAACACCGGGGAGCTCGGTGGACGCAGCGGTCGAACGCAGGGATTCCTCCAGCGGCCATGCGCACACAGAGAAGATATCATAAGGTGGCCCTCATGAATGACATGTTAGAAGTGATTTCCCTGATATTCCTATTTTAATGTGGAGCTTATGGAGTGTGTATGTTACCGGCAAGGGGGTAACAGCGCATTCTTTAGAGGGTGCTAATACTGAGAAAATACCAACCCCCCCCCCCCCCCCCCGCCTAATAAACCGTCCAAGATATGTTAAACATGCGGTCCCTTTGTTAGCCTGTCGGCCGGCTAGCTGGCAGTCACAGCGAGGCTGTCTGATCTCATTAGGTCAGCCGCTGGAGGAGAACAAATGAAGGAAGTCACCTCACGTTGCTCTCAAAACTGTGTTTTCACACACAAACATCGTAGCATGGTGGGAGATGTACTTAAGACCGTCTATACATTCTGAGGAGGGCTCTCATCCGATCTTAAGATAAACAGAGCACATTGATGTGACTGTGTGTCCTTGACCACGTCTCTCTGCTAAAGACCGGGTTGAATGCCCGATCAAAACCCACCAGACGACTCCCTTTTCATGTGATCAAGACGCACTGTAGCATTCAGCTTAGCGACTTTGGCCTGAAATCCCGACGTGAAATCAAACCCATCAATTCCTCGTGACCTTGGGCTGTCAGAGCGATTTCCACTGACAAACCCGATATGACATTTTAAGAGTCGGTGGTTATTCCATGAATGAGAGTTCAATCATCACATCATTAATGGCTTTGGAGTGTGGCCAGTCACTTATGACACCCTGCTTTATAGCTTTGCCGGAAATCTCTGTGGCGAAATGAAAAGCTTAAAGATATTTTCTGCTGTGGAGCGATTCTCCGACCAGAGGGCGCCCGTTGATTAATGACTTTTCTGTCATTCAACCGACTTCGTTAATCCACACGAATAATCGTCTCAGGTGTGTGAAATGCTTACCCTACGGCAGCGGCCAGGGGTGTGACTTCCTCCCCGCTAGCCAATTAGCGGAGTAATTGTGTGGCGGTGTCATTATTTACCTGTGACAGAGACCCTCCTCGAAGCTTCCCTCCCGAAAAGAGCTTTGCCAAAGGAGTCGTTTTATGCTCGGCAATTGTTAATTCATTTAGAGGTTGCGGTTGATGTAGCACAAACAATTGGCAAACCGTTTTTAATTAAAAGGATGTTTTGTGGGGTTTGCTGCTGTTGTTGTTTTTTTTTCTTCTTTCCACAAAAAATATCGTAGGTTAATAAATACCCCGGGACTGCTTGTAGTCCGCCGCCAGACTATCGTCCCTCCAGGCACCCGACAAAGTCATCGCCTCCCGTTTCAAAGTCCTACAAACGCCCACACTCACCCACCAACGCTATTAAAACAACCGCTCCCTCGCCGGAAAGGCTATGAATCAATACCAGAAAAAAGGAGGAAGGAAGGATATAAGTTAGTATATATATATATATATATTTATATTTATATATTTAACACAAACGCTTTCCTTCAGGCCGTGCAGAGCCCGACCCTGACGGTTATCGACTGGTGTTGCTTGAAGGAAACCAAGCGCTACCTTTGGCTCCGCCCCCCCGCCTCCTCCTCCAGCGTGTGAACGCATCATAAGTTCTGCCAGCGTCCTGTCATGTTCTGGCGGGGTGACGCCGGGGATCACACGGCCGCCCCGCGCACGCCCCGACTCCCGGTGGGGCGTGCGTTAAACGGGGGCCCCTCGCCTCGTTCCTCCTGACAGAAATCAATCGCAATTTAATCAGCGCTGGAAACTGTGCTGTCAGCTACATGAACACCAGCTGTTTCCACGCTACTGTTGTTGGACTTCCACACCGCGACAAAAAACGACCGAAATGGAGTTCCGGCGGCGACGCTACTATCGGGTTCCTGTGGTGGTATTGCAGCTAGCTAGGGTGGCTAACAACGAGGAGTGCTTTGAGGAGGATTCTATGGCTTCCGGTGGCTATTCCAGATCCGTTCCCGGTCTAAAAACAGATATCTCTTCCATTGTTGTGCCATTATCCTCTATTCCGAGCGTCCATTAACCAGCGTTTAACTCCTTCTTCGTTGTTGTCGTTGCCTTCCCGCCCGTTCCTGTCTCCCACCTCCTGAATTGTTTTCCTTTAATTCCCACTGCACTCCCTCTCTTCAGCATCTGCTGCTAAGCATCGTAATCATCCTATTATCCATCGACAGTCGTCATGGAAATCCAAGGCCGTCACGCGCGAGGATACAGGGTCACCGTGCGTGGGGCCCTGAGTGGATCCTACGCAGATGGATTCTCTTCTTGGAAATCCAAGAACTCAAAACAAGGACCACGTCAACGATGTCCGCCAAGAAGCATCCTGCAGCATCCTCCTCCGCAGCACGGCTGAGGCATGGAGGATGAAACGTGAAGGAGGCCCGTGGAGGCCGCAGATCTGATTCTGACGGACGCTCTAACGATACCTTCAGGGGGGGTTGATCAGCACAGGGACCCCTGTTATCGCCGGGCAGGATCAAAGATACACGGAGATAACGTTATATAAGTAATGAGGGGGGAATATACAACAATATCGTGTTGGCTTGATGAGGCTGTGAGCGTGACATCAACACAGATTGTCAGTGAACAGAGATGGCGAGGACCGCGAGGTACAGTACAATGTGTGTGTGATGTGATACATTCATACGTGGTTAAAGCTGTCAAAAGTTAACTTGGGAAAATAAGAAAATGTGTTTCCCGCAACCCGGCATTAACGTTGTCGCCTGCGTTTACAGCGCTCGACGCTGCGCTGTGAATGGTAAAGGGCCATTAGCAGCAAGACTTTGTTGAAAACCAATTTTCAAATGACTTAACAGTTTGATAACGTGTTAATTTGAAAATCAGTCTCTATTTTAGGCGCCACCCTTATCTCTCCCCCCCTCTCTTTCTTCCTCTTCCCTCTCTTCCTGTCTCTCTGCTACTTTCACACACTTGAACACACACACACACACTCACGCGCACACACACACTCACTCACACACAGATAGCAAGTAATTATCCTCTTATCCTTTGAATTTGCAATTAAGTATGCAGTTGCAGACTCACTCTTCATCTTGGTCGGGACTGTGCGCAGCTCTCTGACGACCGGAGGTTCACCGAGAGGGCCTTGCGTATGTACACACACGCGCACACACACACACACACACACACACACACACACACACACACACACACACACACACACACACACACACACACACACAACCATACACATGCAGAGTTTGCTGAATATTGATTTTGAATGGGAGCGAGAAGACCCCCGCGTCACTCAGCTGCTGGTGTGTCAGCGGTGTGCGGCGCTGTGACACATATCTGCCATCAGGTATGACTCGGGCGGGCACCTCGGGAGACGAACACGAGACGCAACCAAAGGAGACCCCGCACCGCGGACGACCGAGGCCCCAAGACGTGATGCACATACCGGAGAGATGGTTGTGTGGTCGGGCCCTGGCCGAGCTACATGATGGAGGATAGAGGGAGAGGGAGAGAGAGAGAGAGAGAGAGAGAGAGAGAGAGAGAGAGAGAGAGAGAGAGAGAGGGAGGGAGGGAGGGAGGGAGAGAGAGAGAGAGAGAGAGAGGGAGAGGGTGAAAGAGAGAGAGAGAGAGAGAGAGAGAGAGAGAGAGAGAGAGAGAGGGGAGAGAGAGAGAGAGAGAGAGAGAGAGAGAGAGAGAGAGAGAGAGAGAGAGAGAGAGAGAGAGAGAGAGAGAGAGAGAGAGAGAGAGAGAGAGGGAGGGAGGGAGGGAGGGAGAGAGAGAGAGAGAGAGAGAGGGAGAGGGTGAAAGAGAGAGAGAGAGAGAGAGAGAGAGAGAGAGAGAGAGAGAGAGGGGGAGAGAGAGAGAGAGAGAGAGAGAGAGAGAGAGAGAGAGAGAGAGAGAGAGAGAGAGAGAGAGAGAGAGAGAGAGAGAGAGAGAGAGAGAGAGAGAGAGAGAGAGAGAGAGAGAGATGGTCAGTGGGACGGAACAGGTACATAACACAAAGCTATGCCAGACATATGTTTATGCAGACAAGCGCACATAGAAATGTAAATTCATAAACAAACATATGCATGCAGACACACACATACATACATACAAACGCATATACACCTGTACAAAGAAACTTGCACACACAGACACACACATACACACCCATACATGCCCAAACACACAGACACATTTGCATAAGCAACTACACAATCATGCACATACATACACAACTGTAGCATGCACATACACACATGCAAGTACACACACACACGCCACACTCATGCACATACACACAAACACAACACACACTCACAAACACACACAACACACTCATGCACAAACATGCATCAAGGCAAAAAAACAAGTAAAAGCCATAACACAATACATCATAACACAAAACAGTAGGCACTGGCATCTATTTATTCCAACTGAATGAACACCCACATGTGCTTAAGTTTGAGAACAGCATACTATTACCTCACAGTGAAAATTAACAGGGCAATTTGTGCGATGCAAGCGTGATACTGCCTCGCCATTGGCTGGGCCCGGCATGGAGCGGGAGATGTGAGCCACAGAGGCGGACACAATGTGCGTTACCTTGGCAACGTGGTACAGACCTGAGTTTTTAATGCCGGTTGTAATAAGGGACCTTTTGTGAGCAATCGCTTACGTCCTCTCAGGCCTCCATGGAATTAACAGCACGTGGCTAAATAAAGCCTCGCGCGGCGGTGGTGGTACCACAGCTGACAGGCGGATCCATCGCGGGATGAGTCTCCCGTCCTCTCGGGAATACCACAACAACGGCTTTTAGGGGGGGTTCTGGGAGCAAAAAAAAACAAAAAAACATTGATAATTAAAGAAGACTTATGTCCTTGGGATTGTGAAGGTAGCTTATGTAATGAGCACATTCATTCCACACACACACACACACACACACACACACACACACACACACACACACACACACACACACACACACACACACACACACACACACACACACACACACACAGATAAAAGGTTGGTGGTTTGGGAGGGGGGAGGTAGAAGGGCTGTCAATTGGCTCGTCGGTCTGAAAATATAACGATCCTTCTGACCCGAGTAATCAACCCGGGGCTCCGGTCATCGGAGCAGGGTACGAGATAAGCACGGAAATAGCTTTCTGCATTCGATTTGAGCTCCCCTCTCTGCTTCTACTGAAAACAACCCTGTGTGTGTGTGTTTGTGTTTGTCTGTGTGTGTGTGTGTGTGTGTGTGTGTGTGTGTGTGTGTGTGTGTGTGTGTGTGTGTGTGTGTGTGTGTGTGTGTGTGTGTGTGTGTGTGTGTGTGTGTGTGTGTGTGTGTGTGTTTGTGTGTGAGAGAGAGCGAACCCAAGACAACTTGCACCCAGGCCCACTCTCTGCCTTGTTGTATGCTGATTAGCATATCGTATACTAATCAAAGGATGCGTGCTGTTGAGTGGGCAGGGGAGTCATGTGTTGGTGTGAGCATCTGCAGATAAAGGACGACGCGGTGTTGAATTAGGAGGGCGGGGGGGCAGCGGCCACTCCGCGCCTGAGTGTCTTTTTACCCTGGTGACCCGCGAGCACTTTACCTCACACACACACGCACGCACGCACGCACGCACGGACGAAAACGCACACAGACACACACACACACGCAAAAACGCAGACACGCGCACGCACACACACACACACACACACACACACACACACACACACACACACACACACACACACACACACACACACACACACACACACACACACACATAAGCACATCCAACAGATAACCAGCTCGCTGTAATGACGTTAGAAGTTGTCAAAGACTCGTTATTTTATATCAACATGAATATTTGTTTTAACCATTATACGCTGTCGTTAAATGCTCGGTTATAAATTAATTAGTAACATGTTTTATTTAAATCTCTTAAATTAAGCTTTTGGTTGAGGAATGAAAGCCTATCGTCTTTAATATGTGTAGGCCTATGCTATATTATATATTTAAATAAATGTGTATGTTGACAGCACATCTTTGAATATTGAGGCTGACTTTTCCAAGGTAGCTGTCAATCAAACTTGAGAACAAAGACCAATCCTAAAAACCTTTAATTTTCGGTCAGTAGTGACACCCTACGGTTTGGGGAGGAACGACACCGGAACACAGCCTCGTGCTGCTCATAACGCGCTGTTCTCACGCACACACACGCACCGCTAGTTAACTAATGCATCCCTCTGGAAACCATTAGCAAAAATCAAATCATAAGCCTAATTGGAGTTATTTATTCTCCATGATATCGTTATTATATTGCTCTTTCTGGTCGATCGAAATTCAATTAAACACGGGTTTGTTTGGTTGTTTTGCTTATTTGTTCATTGGTTATTTGTTTGCACACACACAATTCTCTTTTTTTTCATTCCTCATATTGATATTATATTCATATTATTTTGTAAATACCAAAAGTTTATCTCCTAAACCTCCTGGTCGATATTCGGTTGTAACTTCGACCAGTCCCCGCTAGGTGGCGCCAAGCACCCTGACAAGAACCCAGGCGCCATCGTGGCTAATGATGAAAAGTGAGTTTATAGAAGCCTATTGCCTGCCTGGCCAATTACTGTAGGTTTACCGAAAACGGTGCAGTGGTTAATGGCAGGATTATTACCATCAGCACCGTTATAGACATTTGACACGAAATGTTATTTAGATTTTACATCTGCAAAGCACTCCAGCATAAAAAAACATCAAATGAATAAAAGATAACTAAATAAATAAAAAATAATAACTACATGATTCACAGTGGCATAAAATGTCAGCATGTATGCATGTCTGCCACTGTAATTATGAGTCATCATGATATTTATTTGGTCATGCTGTTTCTGTGTGTGTGTGTGTGTGTGTGTGTGTGTGTGTGTGTGTGTGTGTGTGTGTGTGTGTGTGTGTGTGTGCGTGCGTGCGTGCGTGCGTGCGTGCGCGCGCGCGCGTGTGTGTGTGTGTGTGTGTGTGTGTGTGTGTGTGTGTGTGTGTGTTTGTAAGTGTGCGTTAGCGTGTGTGTGCGTGCCTGTGTGTGTTTGTGTGCCTGTGTATGTGGGTGTGTGATCTGGAATATGTTCAACGACATGGAAAATGAAATAAGGCTGGAATCCTAATGCAACCATCTATCTAATTTTCAGCTCCTCTTATTCGCAACATCACCCTCCCTCTCTCTCTGTCTCTCTCCCTCCCTCCATCCCTCCCTCCCTCTTTATCTCACCCTCCTTCCTTCCCTGTATCCCTCCCTCTCCCTCTCTTTCTCTCTCTCTCTCTCTCTCTCTCTCTCTCTCTCTCTCTCTCTCTCTCTCTCTCTCTCTCTCTCTCTCTCTCTCTCTCTCTCTCTCTCTCTCTCTCTCTCTCTCTCTCTCTCACTCCCTCTCTGTTACTCTCTCTCCCTCCTTCCCTCCCTCTCACTCTCCCTCTCTGTTACTCTCTCTCCCCATCCCTCCCTCCCTCCCTCCCTCGCTCCCTCCCTCCCTCCCTCACAAACAAACACACACACACACACACTCACAGTCGACTTCCATCCATCAACAATAGCTCCTTACTAAACAAAACAACACAAATCCCAGAGCCCCACCTCCTCTAGACCTGACCAGACATTAGGACCCACATTCACTAGGGCAGTAAACAAAGGAGCAACAACGTCACAGAAAGCTGCGCCTTGTTTACTAACAAGTTAGCATCACAACCAATGTATGCTAATTTATGCTCGGCGCCGCTGGATGGGGAGAACGGCGCCGCGACTCTAAATAGAGCGGAGGTGGAGGATCCGCTGGAGGGGGGGCGGGCGCACACACTCTGTACCCTTAAGTCAGCGCTGGGGGGGGGCGGCTCTCTCCCGGGCGCTCGCCCCAGCCACTCGCGATGCGAGCGGAGACCGGCTGCAGAGTGGATGAGGGAGACGCAGCATAAATCCTCACTGCTGCGCAATGACGCGCGACGGCTGACGAGGCGTCGGTCATGTGGAGAGATGTCGCACGTCACTGTGCATCCCCCTTACCTTTTCATTGTGACTGCTACATCTCCTCCTATAAATACTGTAGTATACCTGCTGTAGAGGTACTGTGGGCCCACATCTCCTCCTATAAATACGGCAGTAGGCCTGCTATATTAGTACTGTGGTACATCTCCTCCTATAAGTAGGCCTGCTATAGTACTATGGTAGTAAGGTACTCTGGAACATCTTCTCATTTAAATGCAGTGGTATTCCTGCTGTAGAAGGCTACTGTGGTACTAAGGTACATCTCCGATAAATACTGTAGTACACCTGCTATAGTAGTACTGTGGTACTACTCTGGAACCTACTCCAATAAATACAGTAATGCTATAGTATAACTTGGGTACTGTGGTACATTCACTCCTTTACATACAGTGGTGTACCTGCTATGGCTGCTGTGGCACGCTGGTACATTTACTCCAATAAATGAGGTAGTATACTGTAGTAGTAGTATTGGGTACGGGTATGTACCAGAGTATACTCTGGTACTCCAATAGATACAGTGGTGTGCCTATAGTAGTATTATGGTACCAGGGTACTCTGATAGTAGTATGGTTGCATACAGACATCTCGCCCTGGTCGCTATGCTAAACTGACAGCACCCCCGTTGTAGCCTACATATCACGGTGATAAAGTGCATGAGTTTTATTATTTGAAGGAAACAAAATAAAGGTGACGCAACGCAAGACAAGGTGATGCAACGTCGACACAATCCTTTCTGCTGTGTTTCTCCGTGAAGGCCTCAGGTGCCGATGAAGTCATATAACGGGATAATTCAGCTTTTAATTAGCTCCCCGGAACCAGGCAGCCGCTGATTAGAGGGGAAATGATGTCTCCCCCGTGAATTCACATCCACAACAAACCCGCCGTCAACGGGAGGGCTGGACGGCGGGGGTGTGGTGGACACATGGGGGTGTGGTGGAAGCGTGAGCACGTGACTGTGTTCCACGCCACACTAATGTCAACGGCTGACATTTTCAATATTGTGGGACTCACGGCGTCTCACATCTCCAGGGATTTATCGAGAGGGAGGGAGGGGGGTTGGGGACGATATAATTCAAGTATCCCCGAACGGGAAGTGATCCCCAGACGCAGAGAGCATGTGTCGGATCCCATTGTCTTCCGCAGGGTCGCCCATAGAAGAGCTGTCACTAAGGGGCCCCTCGTTCCGAGTGAGGCGTCCACAAATAGCATCTGGAACGCGGATGGCTCGGCCGTACCATTCTGCGGTCTGGAGGGGTGCGTGGGAGAGCAGGTAAACAACCGTGATGCGCCGTGGAATTGAGGAGTCGTTGAGTCGGGGTTAGATAGATGTCACAACCTCTATAAGTGACCGTAACACTGAACACATCCGTTTAGTTTCTGTCTAATCGTTTAGTTTATTAGGAAGAAACACCTCAGACACCTCACATGAATGATTGACCGCTCTGTCAGGCAGACTCCGTCTCTGGTCAGAGGTAGATGAGTCCTGTTTTGGCGGGATTGGGTGGGCGTGTGAGACTACTCTCCGAGAGATGAAATGACTTGACATTCCTCCGACTCAAGAGCGCGAGCACTCCACGTAACTACACGCACGCGCGCTCCTATACGCACATTAAAACACAAACGCACGCGAACGGGCACAAACGCACACACACACACACACACACACACACACACACACACACACACACACACACACACACACACACACACACACACACACACACACACACACACACACAAACATTGGCGGTTGTGCGTTCGCCTTTCGTTCGTGTTTGCGTGTGCGCGAACGTTTAGAGCCTTTGGGTTTTCTCCGGGAGAGAGAGAGCGAGAGAGAGAGCGAGAGAGAGAGGGGTGGGGGGGGGAGAGCATGGAGAGAGAGAGAGAGAGAGAGAGAGAGAGAGAGAGAGAGAGAGAGAGAGAGAGAGAGAGAGAGAGAGAGAGAGAGAGAGAGAGAGAGAGAGAGAGAGAGAGAGGGAGAGAGGGAGGGAGGGAGGGAGGGAGGGAGGGAGGGAGGGAGGGAGGGAGGGAGGGAGGGAGGGAGGGAGGGAGGGAGAGAGCAAGTGGAGAGTGGCAGAGAGAGGGAGAGCAAGTGAAGAGAGAGAGAGAGAGAGAGAGAGAGAGAGAGAGAGAGAGAGAGAGAGAGAGAGAGAGAGAGAGAGAGAGAGAGAGAGAGAGAGAGAGAGAGAGAGAGAGAGAGAGAGAGAGAGAGAGAGAGAATAAGCAACTTTGTTACCAGGCATAGCAGTGCGTCTCCTCCGGCGGGGAGTGTTATAAAGAGGAGCGTTTGGCAGATATGGTTGATCAGCACTTCTCGGCTCCTGTGTGGCGGTGCGATGGAGACGCCACCCCGGCTTCGCGTCCTGATTCTCACTTCTTCTTCTTCAACGTTTGACGGATTTACGATGAACAGCGCGAGGAGACGGTTCACGAGGAGCGCGGCTCCTCCACAGTTCGCATGAGGTAGGCGCCTGACCCGGAGGAATTGAACAACGTCGCGTGGGATAATAACGTGCACGGGGAACCGGCTCTTCATGAGATGGACGGGCTCTGTTTTTATCCATTAGTAATTTGTTGATTTTTTAATTAAAAAATGCGATAATATTGCGGGCTATTATAACGTATTGCATATTGCACAACAAATCTGATTTTGCCTGTTCTAGCTATTAGTCTAAGTGCTGCGATTAATTAATAGACGTGCCTATTTTTCAGCCTCCACTAATTGGCTTAATTGTGTTGTTAATTTGGATTATCTGGCGGTTCTGCTTTAACCCATCGCCGTCTCACTACTGGAAGTTACTTCAGGGTGCATGCAAGACTTTGGGCTGGGCTGTTATCTATTGCATCACATCATTTATGTCGCCCTCCTTATCTTTCAACGAAGCTGTACTTTGTTCCCAGAGGAGACTGGCGACTCATCCCTCAGTGAACATCGTCCCCAGCAACGAGAAAACATGCATCCCTGGATTCTGCTTCTCTGTACGATTGCAACATCCATGAGCGTGGCGGAGATGTTCCAGAGCTACGGGGACACGTGTGAGCGTCTGTGTGCCTGCGAGGAGAAGGAGGACGTCCTCACCGTGGGCTGTGAGGCCCGCGGCATCGGGAGTCTCAGCGAGGTCCAGCCCGTGTACTACCCCACCTACCACCTCCTGCTCACCGGGAACCTGCTGAGCAAGCTCTCGGTCGACGACTTTGTGGCGTACACGGGCCTGACCATCCTGCACCTGGGCAGCAACGACATCTCGGAGGTGCAGCCGGGGGCCTTCAACGGCCTGCAGGGATTGAGACGGCTGCACCTCAACAACAACAAGATCGACGCGCTGAGAGAGGAGCTGTTCTACGGTCTGGAGAACCTGGAGTATCTGCAGTTGGACTACAACTACATCACGCACGTGGAGGCGGACTCCTTCAGCCGCCTGATGCACCTGGAGGTCCTGATCCTCAACGACAACCTCATCTCCTCGCTGCCCACCAACGTCTTCCAGCTGGTTCCCCTGACCCACCTGGACCTCCGGGGGAACCAGCTGAAGACGCTGCCGTACTCGGGGCTGCTGGAGCACATGACGGACGTGGTGGAGCTGCAGCTGGAGGAGAACCCCTGGAACTGCTCCTGCGAGCTGATCGCCCTGAAGACCTGGCTTGAGAGCATCTCGTACACGGCGCTGGTCGGGGACGTGGTCTGCGAGTTCCCCTTCCGGCTGCACGGCCGCGACGCCGATGAGCTCTCCAAGCAGGAGCTGTGTCCTCGCCGGGCCATCGCCGAGTACGAGATGCCCCGTCTGAGCAGCGATGCGTACCAGCGCACGCCTCCCGCCGCCGTCACCTCCCCCTTCACCTCCTCGGGCATCGCCCGCTCCTCCTCTAGGCCCACCAAAGGACCGCGGCAGTCGGGCAAATTAAAGTCGAAGCCCACCGCGCGAGTCCCGTCCAATAAGCCTCAGAATTACGGTCAAATTGTTTCATATCAGACTAAGTCCCCGGTGCCTTTAGATTGCCCCGCTGCCTGCACTTGTAATCTTCAAATATCAGACCTGGGCCTGAATGTTAATTGCCAAGAGAGGAAAGTAGAGCGGATCTCTGATTTAAATCCCAAGCCGTACAATCCTAAGAAGATGTATCTCACGGGGAACTACATCACAGTCGTCCGCAGGTCAGACTTCATCGAGGCGACCGGTCTGGATTTGCTCCATCTGGGAAACAATCGAATCGCTCACATACGTGACCGGGCGTTCGGCGACTTGAAGCACCTACGCCGGTTATACCTCAACGGCAACGTGATCGAACGCCTCACCGGCGACATCTTCTACGGCCTGGAGAGCATCCAGTTCTTGTACCTAGAATACAACGTCATCAAAGAGGTGGCCGTCAACACCTTCCAGCACGTCCCCAACCTCCAGCTGCTGTTCCTGAACAACAACCTGCTGAAGGCCTTGCCCGAGGGCGCCTTCACGGGCCTGACGCTCGCCCGGCTGAACCTGCGCAACAACCATCTCCGCTCGCTGCCCGTCAGCGGCGTGCTGGACCAGCTCTCCGCCCTGGTGCAGGTGGACCTCTTCGAGAACCCCTGGGACTGCTCCTGCTCCATCCTGGAGCTGCGTAGCTGGCTGGAGCAGCTCAGCACGGGCACCGTGGTCAACAACGTCATCTGCAGCTCCCCCAGGAAGCTGTCGGGGGAGGACATGCGGTACATCAAGACCACCAACTTCTGCCCCAACAACGCGTCCGCCGTGGCCCCCGCGGTCACGCCCTCGGAGGAGGCGTTCCCCGGCAGCACCGTCACCATAGAGACCTCGCTGGACTCGGACGCGCCGCGCGACGCCGTCCCCCTGTCGGTGCTCATCCTCGCCCTGCTCCTCATCTTCATAGCGTCGGTGTTCGTGGCGGCGGGGCTGTTCGCGGCCGTGAGGAAGAGGCACCAGAAGGCGCAGCACGAGCAGAACATGTCGGTGAATGCCTGCATCAGCTCGCTGAACATGGAGTACGGCCTGTACAAGAAGGCGGCCATCCCCAAGGTCCGGACCTCCGCCGGCCACGTGTACGAGTTCATCCCCCCCCCTGCCGAGCACGCCGCCCCTACCCCCGTCAGCCAACCCCTGGACACGTACCGGGATCTGGAGGGGTTAAACGGGCCCTTCCTGGGCGACGTCGACCACGAGGCGCTGAGCTCCGAGTACGGCAGCACCGCCACGGAGCCCCCCGTCATCAGACGCTGCTGCGGCCTCAAGGACGGGGCGTACTACCACAGGGACGCGTCGGAGACGGAACCCCGCGGCCCCCACTGCGGCACGCTGCCGTGCCGGCACAGCGAACACACATCCGCTCGCTACGACGCAGACTTTGATGCGAGGCCCCAGTGCACGCACCCCGAGAGAGTACAGCAGCAGACGATCCTGTACTGCTCCGCTCCCAGTACTGCGTACGCGGCCTCGGAGCCCAGCCGCAGCGAGTACTGGGAGCTGAAAGCCAAGCTGCACATTGATCCAGATTACCTTGAAGTGCTGGAGAAACACACGACTTATTCACAGTTCTAGCTTTGTAGAGGCGCGTGTGTGTGTGTGTGTGTGTGTGTGTGTGTGTGTGTGTGTGTGTGTGTGTGTGTGTGTGTGTGTGTGTGTGTGTGTGTGTGTGTGTGTGTGTGTGTGCGTGCGTGCGTGCCTGTGTGTGTGTGCGTGTGTGTGTGTAAAGCACGCTGTCTAGGATCCCCTGTGTAATATATGCCAATTATGTAAATTACATGAAATTGTGTTTTTATTGCAGATTTTTACCGTCATTCGGAATCACTTTGTTTGTGAACAGTAATTGTAAATAGATTCTTTGCTGAAAGCGGGATGGAGGGTATTTCTACTTAAGGCATACTTAACAGAGTAAAGGATACGGTCTTGGACCGGGAACCAACCACAATATTATTCCAAAGGCAGAAAGCTGGCATCAGGACAGACATCAATAAACGATCCAAAAAGACACCCCCTTCAGCGACTGAACTATGCAAACAAAAAATAAGCAGGCGAATATGTTCCGACACAAACAAGTTTGATCCGTCTCTGTGGTGAGCAGCCTGTCGATACTAACGATGTCAGCGCCGGGTGCCGGTGTACAAACCGCCTCTGAGGGCAGGAGGCGCTGGCCCGGAGGCACCGGGGTCAGCCTGCTGGCACGGGTCGGCCTCCTAAATGCATTACTTACTGTAGTGAACTGTTCTGGAATCAGTGGGCCGCTGTAGAACTCTGGGCGGACCGGCGTCTCATCACTGACCCTCCCTGATGGGGGAGGTCCGCTGGGGTCCCATGGGAGACGGCTTTCAGCTGAGGGGATGTGGGTGGTCTTAGATCGGTTGGCCTTGGGCCCCCACTCCATGCATATGTTTTTTATACAACATTATTTTTGTACTACAGTATATAACACTCATATGTATCTGTTTATCTCCCGTTTGATTTTGCACAGAAATGCACTATTGACTGTAACACGTTGACGATGAGATGTCACTTTCTTTGATGTAAAACACGATGAAGAGCAATCCCTCTGCAAAATTGTATAAAAATCAAATGATGACACATCTAAAAATAAATGAACACAGAACGTTGTTGCACTATGCAGTGATAGAACAAGGTGGTTTGTTGTCTGAGTATGTCTATACTATCCTCTATAATGCCCCAATAGAACCCTTATACATCCCGGATTTAATGCATCTTACATCTCATCTCTGAGGACACACAACTGGTACCTGGTAGCGTCGTTACACTGATTTAATTTCTCATTCAAAACATAAAAAGGGTGTGATTCAAAAAATATTAATTTTGCATTCTGCTCGGTTTGTGTGAGTGCATGACTGCAGCTGACTGTATCACTGTTCGGTCTTTGGTGCACAGTGTACGTGCAGAAATAGAATTGTACCCTCGTTCATGTTTGGTGCACGGTGAGCTCGTACACGTTAGCACTGAGCCCTTTGATGGCAGCCAGCAGCCCCAGGTCTATGCTATCTGAACCTCTGGTGTATTAACAGGACTGAACCATTAACGTGAGCGACGTTGCTTGTCTTCTTAATGCATCGGAGGATCCCGATCAGGAGTGGGTTAGAGTCACTCAGAGCTTCCCAACACTGGTGATGACTATGCTTTGTTTTGCAACACGAGCTGTTAGCTTTCTTGATGTAGAAAACCAGTCAGCAGCTTAGGTGTAAATAGTGACGCAACCACACACACACACACACACACACACACACACACACACACACACACACACACACACACACACACACACACACACACACACACGAGTGTTTTCATTTTCAGTACTTTCTCTCTCAGTTGAGGACTTTTACCATCCATTTGGTTCAGTATGTGAGTCACAAATTGGAGGCAATTTCATGCAGAATAAATGAGTTGTTGATGTAAGAATTCAAACACTCCTGATGAGAGATTACCAAACGTGCATTGTTCAACATATATTTTTATACAACAGAAAAGAAACTGGGGAAATCACTGTTATTTTTATCATTATCATTCCAATTATAATACCTACTATTATTCTGCTCTTTTCTGTTTGATCAATTGTAAATAGAACGCTGTTGTCATGTGAACTGATGGTCTTAAGCTCATGTTTTTGTTAGATTGCAGAAAGCAACACCTCACACAAACACGCACACGCACACACACACAAGGGGATAGCCAATGGAAATGGAAGATGTGAATTATTGTTTAAAACGGGTCCTGAGCTTTGTCCATTAAATTAATAAAACATATGAATTAACTTAAGTTTCATGTATGTTATTTAATTTGCATGCTGTGAAGTGAATCATTGGTGATGTGCTGTGAAGCGGCATTGGGAAATGATCGTCTTAGTGGCACCGTTAGGGTGAGATTAAATTTAAAGACGCCACAATAGACAGCATAATCTATTTGGTTAATCTTTAATAGTTTAGGGTTGAGTTTCCCATGTTTAGAGTGCTGTTGAATAGACAAGTACACTGCCATTTGGTTTAACTACTCACGTCACATTTGATTACAACATTTGAACAGCCCTCACTGCAGTTTCCTGTTGTGTTGTTCTACTGTCTCCCTGGTGTTGTGCGCTCCTGTGTGGAGGAATGCCGTTCCCTGGTGTGCTGTTGTGAGGTCTCTGGTGAGTTGCCTCTGGTGTGGAGTAACGGCTGTGATCTGACTGTAACTGTAGCCTACCATCTGAACCGGAGATGAGTTGGCCCACCGGGGAACGCCTACAGACACTCACAAAACAAATTCTATTCCTGGACCAGACGTGGCTTATTTTTTTTATTTTTTATCCGGAACCCCGTATCCATGGAAACGTCTAATTAGCTGTGTTTCAAAAAACATATCCTGTCTTGGAACAAGGGGGTGAAGAATAAGAACCAAAAGTGGGGCGTTGCGGCGCGTCAGTTGAAATATTGAACGCTTTGACAATGGCATATGGTTTTCCCAGCACCGCTTTCTTCCTCTAACATTTAACAGAGGTGAGGCTGTTTTTCCTCTCGTCCCAGCATCATTAGCCCACATAAAACACCTTTGATCCAGCCCGATCGCTGGTCTTACGATGCCTCACTGCTTGGAGATCTTTCGGATGAGCGCGGGGGGAAATTAGGGCATATCTACATTATGTAAGCTCCGGGAGAGATGTCATCCAGTCAGAAGACAGCGCTGTGCTCGCTCAGGCGACAGCGGCAACGATATGCTTACTGCGGATCAGCGTGGACGGACTGGCCGTTGAGTCACTCGGACCCCATGAGTCTCCGTCTCTGTTGCGCTCACGAGCGGGGAACTACGGCGGTCCGTCGCCATTAGTGACGCGTGCATCACGGCCCAGCGTTCGGACGTCCTAATGTGTTCCTGTGATTCTAAATCATGTTATCTCTTGCGCTGCCCAGTGTGTGTGTGTGTGTGTATGTGTGCGTGCGTGCGTGCGTGCGTGCGTGCGTGTGTGTGTGTGTGTATGTGCATACATTATTGACTTAGTTTATTCATGCATGTCTCAAGTCCATGCATACCAATCTGGAAGGATCTACATTCGTCCTCAACATTCGAATACTGCTGAAATGTTCCTTTGCAGAATGTCCTAGCGCAGTCATTCATGAATTAATGCTGTAATGAAACATGGAATTCATACACCTGTTCATTAAAGGTTCTGTAGGGAAGATATAAGACTAGCGCTATTACTGGAGTGTAATTTTGTAGAAGTGCCTCAGTGAGTGAAAGGCCCTGTGAGAATATCTGTTTTGAAAGTTGACTGCACCTTCCTCCAAATGAGCCAATTTAAATTTGTAGATCGCTCCTGGCTTATTTCTGATCAATCAGGGCTCCTCCTCCCTGATTGGTTCAAATAATTAATCTTCCCTGTCAATCATAGGTGCAGGAAACGCAGCATTTGAATCAACAGCAGAGAAACTGAGCGAGGGAGGGATTGAGAAGAGAGGGCGGAAAAACTATTTTGGGTCGTTTAGTTTTAAGGTCTCGCTCTCATCCACTCTTCTCCACTCTCTCTTTACAACTCCGGGGTCCTCCAGCCCCTTAAGAGAGACATGTGATGCACGCGTTTATGTTCAGCCTGCACCACTTAGTCACGGCTGGGTAGCGACTGTAGTTTCCGACGCACTT
Source organism: Gadus morhua (assembly GCF_902167405.1). Classification (NCBI taxonomy): domain Eukaryota; kingdom Metazoa; phylum Chordata; class Actinopteri; order Gadiformes; family Gadidae; genus Gadus; species Gadus morhua. The sequence goes on along the minus strand of NC_044067.1, from coordinate 2,182,075 downwards.
CCAGGAGAACACGGGCGGCCGGGGTGCCGGGATCATGACGGCGCTCCCAAGGTGGACGCGGATCTGCTGTATTTATTTTCCGGCGGGGGAAAGGCGAATCTGACACAGTAATATTTATAGGGGCTCATCCGGGCTTAGAGCTGCTGATGTGAGCGCGGCGCCTAAATCCCCTCCTTATCCTCTCTCATTTGTACATCTCACACTTAACATGTGAACTCCGCTCCGCGAGGGTAATAAACAACCGCTTGGATCCGCCCGGGCCCGGCCGCGATGCCCTGAGTGATGGCCCCTCAGAGAGGCTTGTTTCCCCGTAACCGTGGTGACGAACGCCAGGCCCGCCGACCGCGACGCCCTCAGTTGCCTAGCGGGGGAAACGCTCTCCCCGATCTCCCCGTCGCATCGGGGACAAATTAAATATATCGTGTCACTCCTAATGATCCGAGCGCATCTCTCCGCTAACGACCGCCTCAAGGTTGTTTTTGGGGGGAGTTTGAGAACGCGCCGGCCTGTGTCAGTCTGGGTGTGTTGGGCATGTGCCTCTGCTGCTGTGGCCACTCTGGGTGTCTGCTGCTGGCGTCGCCGCATTGCACAGCGGACGGTAATCCCTGACCCTGCGCGCGTGTCCGGCCCTTCCCCCCCAACGTGTGTCTCTCTCCAGCAAGTCAAGGACACAACCTCCCCCTCCGTCGCCGCTCCTTGGTCTCCGTCCCAGGCGCCTCTATCGCCGGCTGGCAGGCGGCTCGAACCGGGAGGCCGAGGGACAACAGAGAGGGGGATTATAGCTGAGGTCCATACGGGTGATCTGCAGCCCGCAGCTTGGATCTCGATAAGTGAATGTATGTTTTCTGTACAGCAGGGATTCTCTTTGGGAGGAAGGGTTTGTGTGTGTGTGTGTGTGTGTGTGTGTGTGTGTGTGTGTGTGTGTGTGTGTGTGTGTGTGTGTGTGTGTGTGTGTGTGTGTGTGTGTGTGTGTGTGCGTGTCTGTGTGTGTGTGTGTGTGTGTGTGTGTGTGTGTGTGTGTGTGTGTGTGTGACTGTGTCTGTGTCTGTGTCTGTGTGTGTGTATGTGTGTTTGCGTATTAAAACAAAAGGCTAATTCTAGTTTGTTGGGGTTGCGACGGAAAAAGAATAAATTGATAAAAAAAACATTCTGAAATGAAGAGATGTTTCCACGAAAACGCAATACGCATAAAGTATACGGGTGTTTGTTTGGCGTTCACACATTAAAAGTATTATACGATCATTCGCACGACGACAAAAAGAACATCGTGGCCACCTATCCCTGGATGATATTAGTATGAAATCATTAAAACCACAAATACATTTCTGCTCCGGTTGTGATCGTTTTAATCGTGTGTTTCCTCGAGGTTGAGACTCAAGGCTTCAGCCTGAGATTAATGCATCTTGGCTGACGCGCTTCTTCTTTGATGCATGAGTCAACAAGTGTTGTGTTCATGGAAGATGTGTGTGCGTCTATATATATGTCCTTATATCTAGAGAGATGTATATATAAGACCCAGGCTGCTCTGATGCAGCAGTCCATCCCTGGCCGTGCGTCCCTCCTGTGACCACCATCCCAGTGTGAGGAGGAGGAGGAGGACTGTCCTTCACCCCTCAAGTACAAAATGGATGAATTCCTGTTGTGACAGGGCGCTAAGATTGAAGACGGGGAATGGTGCTCACACCACATGTTGTGCTGCTCAGGGAACAGGGGCTCAGGTCCTGGTGATGTATGTCTAGTGACAGTCCAAGGCGTTTGTCGCACTAAAGCGTCGCAGCTTAAGGACTTCCTCTCGGGTCTACTAGAGTCCAGTTTATCTTCTGATTCCAAACCAAACAACAATCTGCTGGACGACTTGGCGGTTATTTCAACCAGCTCTATCCAAAGACCTGGCCTTGTCTGCACAGTTGACCCCTAAAATACATGTGAGTGGTTTCACCTTCAGCCCATTTTTAGTTTCAAGAAAAAACCAACAAGGTTTGTGAAATGTGTAATCTTTCTCCATCTTGGAGGCAGAGATCCGGAGCGATTCCCTCCCCTGTGTGTGGTCCTGTGATCTATGATATGTCTCTGACAGCGCAAACAACCTCCCCAGAACAGACTGAGGCTCCAGCATTGTCTGCAACCGGGGAAGGGGTAGAGAATGATGACAAATCCACCGACAAACAGACAAACACATTAATGAACACATTCATGAATAAATGAATCCACAAACGACAAACACAATTATGCAAATCAGGGGATATAGACCTAAAGAAATACATCAATACAAAAATGGACTTCTCCTGCTGGTGCGAGCGCATCGTTGGAGATGTTTCCTCTGCGGTGGTGTGGAGTTTGCAGCACATCATTAAGGACAAAGAGGAAAGCTTCCCCTAAAGAAGGCATCGGGCGCAGCCTTTCATTAGTTCTTTACCAACACAAAACACGTGTCCAATTGAAGTTATCTTCAAGTCTAATGAGCAAACAGAAGGCAAATTAAAGCATCTCCACTGAGCCTCGCTGCCGGCTAGTTCAGAAACTCGCAGTGAACTCATCTCAGGCCCTGCAGCAGTACTGCCTTATCCGCCTTCCACTCCCGATAAATCTGAACACGATCTCAGCCCAGACAAACGAGATGTCTTGTCAACAAAACTGAATTGTTGCCAACCGCTGTGTCTGTCTTTTTATACACTTTGTATACTTATATGAATGAGGACGAGTCGAGGCTGGCTTCCGTTGAATCCTACATATTGCTATTAATGTTGAGGCAGGCGATGCCGTGAAGTCGCTGCTCCACGCTCGTCAAGATCCAAATCATTCCGGATCGCTCGCGTCTTCAGGCGAGAATAACACACTTTGGTCGTATTCATGTCATCTGAAAGCACCGAGAACTATAAATGATTCAGCGCCTTCCCAGAGGCATCAGATGTAAACGTGACGACTGGTGTTTGCGTAGCGAGCTGAAACACCCCGGAAACCCCGCACGAGACGGACCCCAGAACCCGGCACGGAGGAGGCCAGGGTGGGTTTACGATTCGGCTTGATTGTATTTCCGGCACGTTTGTGGTTTTTTTTGCAATTATACGACTTTGCATTGCGCGCGTGTAATCCCGAATGAAGAATATATAGACTACATACAATGCCAGAACAAGCAGGATATATTTTAATGATGTTATTTGAAGTTTGCTTTAAGGGCTAGCTCCAGGGCAACATCTACTCTCCTCTGGTTTCCGTTGCCATCTGGAGATTCTGTCTGTTTTCGTAAGCATTATGTAATATTTATAGAGCGGCTTTACAAGGAATGCAAAGTGTTGTCGAAGTTCATCAGCAAGCCATTATAGCGCGGTCCTCAGAGGAACCAAGCTATCTGAGGAAATGCTAAAATAGCACCATTCCAGCACACCACAAGATATCAAGGCAGTATCTATTCTCTCTTCTCCCCCCTCTCTCTCCCTCTCTCTCTCTCTCTCTCTCTCTCTCTCTCTCTCTCTCTCTCTCTCTCTCTCTTTCTCTCTTTCTCTCTCTCTCTCTCTCTCTCTCTCTCTCTCTCTCTCTCTCTCTCTCTCTCTCTCTCTCTCTCTCTCTCTCTCTTTCTCCCTCTCTCTCTCTGTCTCTCTCTCTCTCTCTCTCTCTCGCTCTCTGACCTTCTAATCATCGTTTTTGCATTAGAGAATCATTCCTTATCTCAGAACGGCGGGGAGATTGCACCGCAGCCCAGAAGAAGATCATATTTGGGAAGTCTTTTGAGGTTATTTTCTCTACATTTCATGGCTCAGCGAGTCTCTCACGTCGTCCTCATCACGGCTCGTGACTAGATAAGGCTTCAAGGCCTCGCCGTCTGAAAGCACATTTTCATGTTTCCGTCGCTTCTCGTCTCCCAGGGTGCAACGTAAAGGACAGTGTGGCGCAGACACAACCCGGCCTTCACACGTTTACGTGTTTGTTTTCCCGCTCTCCTCCTCCTCCTCCTCCCTCCCCCCTGCCTCGCCGCTCCTAATTGATGGAATTCTTTAAAGATATCTCGGAGAGAGTCGCAGTGATGGAGCTGAAGACCCCATTAGCAACTCAGTGCAACTCCCTTATTAGATGAGCTGTTGTTGCGGCAGCAGCAGCGCGGCGGTCTGCGCTCGACGGCCCCGACGCGGCCAACAAGGCCGTCAGGAATTTCCATAACCTGCAGTGGAAAACAGCTCATGAATGTGATTAATATTCAAGCGCAGCACTTCAAAGCGCGCTGGATCCGATGCCGCCGTGCGTTGAGGACGTCTGACCACCGACCGCCTCCCGCCGCTCATTAGGGGCGCCGCGCTGAGGGCGCTGCACCATATACTATCGTCACGGCGACGGCTCTCCGACAACAAAGGTTCTTTCAAAAGTTTGCCGGTTGAAGTTGAAGGACGAGCGATGAACGATGATTTGTGGTCGTGGGGTCGTGGTGTGAGGTTGTTTCACTGCCTCGGCTCTGAGGAACATAGGGTCCTCCATCCATGCGTGCTACGCGGGTACAGACAGAAGGCGTCTCGAAGTGCTAAGCTCCAGCGTGTGGAGACATCGTCTTCGGCTGATGAAGACGTTAAACATTAACGCTGGGTTTCTTCTTCTGCCAGGCATCGTAGGAAATCACTCTTCCACACTGCTTTACAATACGAAATTCATAAGAATGGGAGATTAATTATTGAAACACCCACTCACATTTCCCAATGTTTGTAAATAATTCATGGCACATCCTGCCTTCTTGAAAGAATACCTGTCTTTGCCAGGAGGTTTGTGGAGTGTGTCGCCTTAATAAAGTCTGCAAACCACTAACGATTTGTCTGAATGAGGTCCCACATGACCCGACGGGAGGTTCTACAAAACAGGCAACTTTCGAAACATAACTCATTCCTTTCTTCCTCCTAATCAAAGGGAGAGGTGATCTCCAGGTTTTTATCTCCCCGTCCCCCAGGGGAGCACCCTCTCTCCCACTGGTCATTACACACTTTGCTCTTCCCTTTACCTGCCCGCTGGCCACTAGATCAAAGCAGCACTCCCTGGCTGCAGAACCATCAGGTTCTGGAGAGAGAGAGACTGCGTTGCCACGGCAACCTGTGTTTGTATGTCTTCACACCACGGCGATGGAAGGCAGGAGAGGCGATATCACAGGAACTGCAGTAATGCTGACCCCTCAGAGCTATTCCTGCAGCGGATCCTGTGACGTTATTTCAATTCATCCATCAATAATGAATCATGTTTTCGTCGTAGATAATAACCCAGGAGTATACTGTAATATATACCGTGTGTACGCAGAGCGGCATTAAGTACCCGCAGCCCAGGTTCTCAGCTGGGAACCGGAATGTATTTACGTTCCAATGCGCACATCGCACCACAAACAAAACCTGCTTCACCGTGCAGCCGCACACAGTGTGTCCCCCGCTCTCCCGAGACGAGGGAACATGCATCCCTTATACACAGGAGGACGCAGCATCAAATATTCAGCAGATTAGAGTGTCCATTGGAAGCCAAAGGATTCCCTGTATAATTAAAGGGTTGGGATTAGAGCTGAAATGAGGGCTAATCAGAGGCAGGGAGAGCTGATAAGCATTAAGAACTATTAAAAGCCTGCATGATTAGGGGTTCCCAACACTGCATTACTGCTCAGGAATGAGGTTAATCCCCTCCCTTCCTTCACAGTCAAATCCATTAAATATGCCGTGATGACAGATAGAATAATGACCGACTTGGCGGGGAGAAAAAACTTCCCAGACCCTGCAGCCTTTGGAGGAAAAAGGAAAAGTTATTAATTATTTGTCTATTCTTCCCCCCCCCCGAAATCATTATGTCCCTTTCATTTTTCATCCTCTTATTCCAGCTGCGTGCGTGTTGTTGGTTGTGGTGCGAGGGGCTGTGCTCTCATCCGCTGGGTTGGAATAACAGCACTTTGTCTTCATCTGGCTGTTGTTATGGGGGGGGGGGGGGGCTGAGCTGCTCCTCAATATCGCCTCCCTCAGGAGATATGTGTTGGAGACGAGGGGGCTGCCTGACCCGTCTCTGGGGGACAGCGACCTCCTGGGTCTCTCCTGGTCTCTCCTATATATCTCCAGGACTTCATGGAGTCATGTTCTTCTAGTCTCATCTTCTTCATGGATTAAGGTTCTTCATGTCTGCTGGTCTCTCCTGGTCTTCATGTCTGCTGGTCTCTCTCCTGGTCTCTCTTCTGGTCTCTCTCATTGCCTCCGCTGGTCTTCCTGTCTCCTGGTCTCCATGGTTTCCTGTGTTCTCCAGAGAGGGTATCTCCGTCTCTAGCGTGAGAGCCTTTTATTATTTGTATCACATCCTCTTCCTTCTTCCCATTCACGGAATGGCATGTTCTTCATTGACAAACACACACAGACACACTCAGAAAGACACACACACACGCACAAACACACACACACGCACAAACACACACACACACGCACACACACACACACACACCCGCACAAACACACACACACGCACACACACACACACACACACACACACGCACACACACACGTACACATAGGCACACGCAGACACACACAGACACACAAAGACGCACGCACACACGCAGGCAGACACACACAAGCACACGCACACACACAGGCACACAAACACACGCACGCACACACACACACACACACAGGCACACGCACGCACACACACACACACACACACACACACACACATAAGCAAACACACTCACACACACACACACACACACACACACACACACACACACACATAAGCAAACACACTCTCACACACACAGGCACAAACAGTGCCCCCTCTCTGCCAGGCCAAGCCAATGGGAACGCACTGTTAAGTGCATCTATTATTTATGAAAGGAACACAGAACATTGGAAGGATTTTATGTTTCTTTTTTGCTATTCTGTCGGCTGTCTTCGTCCTCCCAAGCTACTGCGTTTCTCATGTGGGCATTATCTAGACAAGATCCATTCATTCTTACAGAGAGGAGGGTGGTCTCTCCCTTGCTCTTCCTCCCTTTATCCTCCCCCATCTGCACTCCTCCCTCCCCCCTGCTCTCGCCCTCATTCTCCCTCATCTTCTGTCTCTTGTTCTCGTTCTCTCTCTGTATCTCTCTCTCTCTTTGTCCCTCTCTCTGTCTCTTTGTCTCTCTCCCTCTCTGTCTCTCTCTCTCTCTCTCTGTCTAATGTTTCTTGTTCTCTCTCTCTCTCTCTCTCTCTCTCTCTCTCTCTCTCTCTCTCTCTCTCTCTCTCTCTCTCTCTCTCTCTCTCTCTCTTTCTCTCATTCTCTATCTTGTTCTCTCTCTCTCTCTCTCTCTCTCTCTCTCTCTCTCTCTCTCTCTCTCTCTCTCTCTCTCTCTCTCTCTCTCTCTCTCTCTCTCTCTCTCTCTCTCTCTCTCTCCCTCCCTCCCTCCCAGGTTTGAGGGTTAGAGCAGGGAGAGGAATATAATTAGAAGTGCCCAGCTCCATTGTCGTTATGGGGATTAATCACCCAGCACCCTGACAACAGTTTATAAGGTGGTTTTTAGTCCTTTATATATCATATACTTTATAACGATAGATGCATGGGAAATGTAAAGGTCAGGACTTGGAAGCTACAGAGAGAATGCTCAGTGAATCTCTGTGTTCACAGCTCTTAGCCTGGCCCCTGTGAGCATAAGCGCTGCCCTCGGCCATCCAACAGCAACTCTTTGGAAAGTAAAATCAATATTATAATAATAATAGAGCTGGCCTGTTTCAAACATTATCGTTCTTGTGGTTGTTGAGCGTTCATGTTTGTTAACGAATCGTGTACGGAGCAAAGTTTAGTGTGGAAGTTTAGCCTGCAGGTCTTTTTTTATTAAACGGTAACGGCATTTTAATGAACACTCTTTGGGTTCCTTCAAGTTGACTTAACCCGGCACGATATTAAGAAGGATAACAAGGCGGTGAAATAAACAACAGATTATTT
>NC_044067.1:2136658-2169158 GCF_902167405.1 Gadus morhua | reverse complement strand
GGTTTGTTAGACAATCCTGTGAGTTACGTTTGGATCCAAAGAAAATGGCGCTTAATGAGAAAGTGACTCATCCGAACTTCAAAGCATGCTGCCTGCACATTCCAGCACTGTGAAATCTGTAGCTGCAGGGCGTGCACACTTGAAAGTGTCTAAATGTGAAATTTGATGCTTTGTCAGATTTATTTAAGCAGGCAAGGTGCAACACACCTCATGTATATTTAAATTAATCTATCAATACGGTGGTGTGTGTGTGTGTGTGTGTGTGTGTGTGTGTGTGTGTGTGTGTGTGTGTGTGTGTGTGTGTGTGTGTGTGTGTGTGTGTGTGTGTGTGTGTGTGTGTGTGTGTGTGTGTGTGTGTGTGTGTGTGTGTGTGTGTTTTAATTTATCTCGGCAGCGTCCCAAGTTGGTTGCATGAATAAATTAGTTCAACATTTCTAGGCTACGCTGACGAAAATTTTTAAAATGCTAAAATTGCATTTTTGTGTATTATCTGATTATTCTAGCAGCAAAGCCAGAGCTTTTCAGAGAACAGTGACCACGCATTGATATTGAAACCTAAGTAGTGGAATGTTCCTGCATTTCTGAAAAATAATGACTTTTCTTGGAGTTGTACCCTGCCAGAAGCGTTTTGTTTCAAATGTGGACAGCGCCCTCTGCTGTCCGTTAGGCACCATTAAAAAACAATGTCTGAGGACTAATAGCAATACATAAAAGATGGGAGCCATGAATAAAACAGGGAAAACCTTTGCTGCCTTAATAATTAATCATTGATATTATATTTAATAGTTAAGCCTATTAAATTATGTATACATGTGTTTCTTCAGAAAAAAAAATGTGTTTCATATTACGATTGTGTAATTAATTTGTTCTCGTTGGTAAATTATGAACGTATTCAAACGAAGATGAGCAATTCAAACAAACAAATTAAAAAAGTTCAAATTCCCGCCGATTTTTTTTCTTTAATTAAGTTAAATTAATTAATGGCTCGGTCCTCTTGTCATCAGCGGTGGAGGCAGATACACAGTGGGCGCGGAAGATGGAGGTTAGGAGGACAGATGAAGCAGCAGGGTTAGGGCAGGGGAAACGAGCAGGACGCCAGCATACATCTCCTCCCTTTATGGAGAGACGGCAAGGCGGGTCAGGGGGCGTCGGACCTCCCTCATGCTACGGTGGTGTCGGACCGCGGCATGCATCTCCTGCTGACGGAGAACGTAGGGTCGGGGCAGCTGCTCTTTCAGAACCTATGCCCACGAGCAAGCCAGGTCAGCGCGTATAGACAGGTGAGCAAGGTGAATACACGGCACAGGCCGGGATGTACAGACTGGTTAATAAAGACTGCATAAACTTGTTATTTATGCGTTAATTTGGAACTTGCTGTTGCCTTTTCGAAAGGCTTGTTTTATTTGTTTCATTCCATTATCTTTTGGGTTTAGAGTTGACTAATTATAATGTGCAAAAAACAATGGAGCCACCGATAGTTAGTAATTTAGAGGGAGAGCGAGACACAGGGGCTCTCATCTCTCCACTAATTACCTAATGTGCGGCTCATGATAACAGAGGGGTTTGTCTGCTGCCTCACCTGAACCGCAGGTGGACACAGGTGCCTAATTGAATTCATACAGGCTAACCGGAGGGCGGTGATTAATGAACGAATGACTTATTTAATTGGTCGATTCTATTAACTCAATTTTTGCAGTTTCCCAGTGATTTCATGCACGACGCATCAAAATGTGCCCCGAACCATCAGATCTTTCAGGGACTCGTTGTGCATGGCCCCCAGCTGTTTATGAGAATGAGAAGTGGGGGAGTTTAAATGACCGGACAATTTATTCTCAATTTATCTTCGCTAATTACAGCAGCGAATCCCTGGGTTATTTAGTGAGTGTTTGTTTCATTTTGAGCATGAGCAGCAGGTCAAAGATGGGCGCGAGTGTGTGTGTGTGTGTGTGTGTGTGTGTGTGTGTGTGTGTGTGTGTGTGTGTGTGCGTGTGCGTATGCGTGTGCGTGTGCGTATGCGTGTGCGTGTGCGTAGTGGTGCGGTGGTGCAGACTGTGACGCACATTGAGGACAGGTTATGAAGTGCAGTGCGAGTTGCGGCGCTCAACTCCAGTAGACCTCCAGTAGATCCTGGGTTCGATCCCCAATATCTTTAGCCTGAATGTCAGCATCGATGGGTGAAGGTGCATCCGCTGCCAAAGAAACACCCAAAAAAACACCCACATCGGGCTAGTGGGACGACACGTTAACGGGGGTTGGCTGTTGGGTCAGGGTCAGGGGTTAGGGTCAGGGGTTAGGGTTAGGGGTTAGCGTCCGGGTGAGGGTCAGGGGTTAGCGTCCGGGTTAGGGTCCAGGTTAGGGTCAGGGGTTAAGGTCCGGTTTAGGGTCATGTGGAACAGGTGGAATGGGTGATATTATATCATAGTATAAATATATATTTGGGTGTTTGGTGTATGTTGGGGTAGCGTGCAATCTACGGCCTTCATCTGAGTTAGCCTTTAGACCAGCTTTAATGTGAGGCGTGAATGGGGGTGTTCGATGGTTTCAGTTGTATCCATATTGTATCCATATCTATCATAATTATCGTTATCAATCTGTTGGAACTATTTATGGATATGAATTCGATTCCCTACTTTGTTGTTTGGCCTGGAATCCCATCCCTGCTCATAAATCCTCCTGAGACCCGCCATTGATTTCTGTCGACAGTGAGTTCTGGCTGTGGTCTTGAGGGCCCTGCAGCCCAGTATGTTGGTTCCACTCCCAAAAACAGAGTGCATTCTGGGACGCCTCAGTGGTATCAAATCTGCGGGGGTGTTGCCCTGCTCACCTAGACTGAATCCATCTTCCATATCGCTTACTACTCGAATGTTTCACTGAGAGAATAAAGGTGTGTACATTTTTATTTGCCATGCCTGAATAATGTTTAGTGCACAAATAATGAAACACCTCCGGAAAGTGTGATTGTTCTTCCCACCGGTGTGATGTTGAGTTATTTTGTCAAGTAAAAAACTTTGGTTTCGCTCAGGAGTGGACCACGGCTGGCCTTGTTGCCTACCTACTCCTCCGCAGGAACCAGAGCATGGCCGTGAGAGACAGGTGGGAGGGGGAGGTCTGTTCATTAGCCACGGATGACTGAGGGCCGGCCATGCTTGAGGACGTATTAAAGACACTCCGGCTCTGAGCACCCATAAGGAGAGCTGCTCTCTGCAGCTCGTCAAACCGTCTCATCTGGAGAAATCGATGCCAAATAAAAAGCTCAACACAAGAGTCAGTGGAAAAACAGAAGGTTGGTTTTGCATTGTTTCAAATGTGGTACTAGTGCTGTTACTTTGGAATAGAGCGTAAAAAAACCTTTTCACATTCTCCAAACACGTTTGTGTGTTAACCTCAGGTAGCTGTCTCTGGATCCTTTAAGTAAAGGCATGTAGCTGCTGCACACAACAGGCCCAAGTGGCCCCCAGCACACTTAACTCAGTCTCCACGGGAGCCTGGGATCAGATTCCTATAATGAACAGTAAACATCAGCTTTTCAAATCCCCATCTCATGCCCCGTCCCTGTGTCTCCTCAGATCTCACGTCATATCCCATGCCTGGTGCAAACACGACCGCTGTATGAACTGTCAAGATCAGAATTCATGTTTCCCCGCCGCCGGCTCGAGTCTCTCACCCACACATCTCACTCTGGCGTGCCAGCGAGAGCAGCTAATGAGGCTAAAGCTATTTCTTCCATCCTTCTTTTCCCCTGCCTGCCCTCAGCCTCCGTGGTTGACAAACTATTATCCTATGACACTCGAGATAACAGCAGAGATGCACTCTCCCCCTTCTGCCTCGTGCTGCTGGGGTTGTGATGGGGAAGGGAGGCCCGGGCATGCCTGGGTTTACTGCGAGGGTATCGGATCACGCTTGCGTCAGGCCGGTGACGGACTTCACGGTGAACCGTGGAGCCTGGAGAAGTTCCGCTCTGAGGCCCACGTCAGACGTCAGGATGGAACGCCACGGGCTTGTGTTGTGAACTATCGCCGAAGACTCTTCACGGGAAGAAGGAAGACATAGGAGAAACGCTGATCAGTAAATTAATTCATGAATTCAAAGTCAAGGTTTTGAAGCGCACACCAAAGTTTGACTGGAGAGGAATATGATAATAAAGTATACAGGAAAACAGTGGGTTCAGCTGCTGCTCCACTGAGGTCATCCTCTTATTAAGATAATGCTGCCTTATCATATCCCAGAGGCAGGAGGCACAGAGCGGTCGACCTATAGCACCTGGAATATGGGTATGGGGATATATCTATTTACTTTATATTGTATTGTTGCTGCTGTTTGGTGGGGTACCAAGCACAAGAATTATATCTGTGTATTTGTACAATTAGAATGTAATAAAAGAAATTCAGATTCTGATAAGATAATGCACTTCATTTATTTTTTAGGATTCTTTATTTTTATATTTTTTTTTTTTTCAAGATGCCGCTGGGCACGCTCTCTGTCTCTCCCTCTCCCTCTCTGACTCTAACTCTCTCTCTCTCTCTCTCTCTCTCTCTCTCTCTCTCTCTCTCTCTCTCTCTCTCTCTCTCTCGCTCGCTCGCTCTCTCTCTCTCTCTCTCTCTCTCTCTCTCTCTCTCTCTCTCTCTCTCTCTCTCTCTCTCTCTCGCTTTCTCTCTCCCTCCCTCTCCGTCTCTCTCCCTCTCTCTCTCTCTCTCGCTCTCTCTCTCTCTCTCTCTCTCTCTCTCTCTCTCTCTCTCTCTCTCTCTCTCTCTCTCTCTCTCTCTCTCTCTCTCGCTCTCTCTCTCCCTCCCTCTCCGTCTCTCTCTCCCTCTCTCTCTCTCTCTCTCTCTCTCTCTCTCTCTCTCTCTCTCTCTCTCTCTCTCGCTCTCTCTCTCCCTCCCTCTCCGTCTCTCTCTCTCTCTCTCTCTCTCTCTCTCTCTCTCTCTCTCTCTCTCTCTCTCTCTCTCTCCCTCCCTCTCCGTCTCTCTCTCCCTCTCTCTCTCTCTCTCTCTCTCTCTCTCTCTCTCTCTCTCTCTCTCTCTCTCTCTCTCTCTCTCTCTCTCTCCCCCTATCTCGTTCTCCCATACGATATGGTTTTTGTTGTCAATTATTTTAGGTCCATATTTGTTTATCTGTAGTTTCTTCGATTTTTTGTACTCTGTTTCGTTATTTGAAAATCATATATATTTATATATATTTCCTTAACACACAGGATCAGATGTTATAATCCCTTGTGCCAAAATCCAAGGAAAACACATATTCAGAAGCCCCTGTCCAAACCAACCTTATAAGCACGCTGGCTACTGAGCTACCAAGCAAAGGTGAAAAACACGAGACAACTAGCCCAACTAACCGCATAAATACAGCAGTAAGCAGTAAGCAGAATATCATTTTTTGTACTCTGTTGTGTCATTTGAAAATCACTTTATATATATATAATAAATATAAAGTTTGTATATACATCAATATATTTATTATCAATATATATATATACATATATATATTCCTTCCTGACTCTGTCATACATATACATTTTTATATATATATATATATATATATATATATATATATATATATATATATATATATATATATATATATATATATATATATATCCTCTTCTACTCTTTGTGGGGTCGGTGATGTCGATGTTTTCCATATGAATAGCTCCAGAGGGGAGAGGTGAACTAGGCTGACCTATATGGCCAGCAGCACAACCCCCTCGCGCTCCTCCACGGAGCCGCACGGCCTCTTCAGGGGAGGAGCCACACATACATGTTTACAAGTGGCTCACAATCCCTGTTTCACTTGTGATTTCAACATTTGGGATATTATTGACAATATGTATCTACTCGAAATTAACTGAATTAAATGCCATGGTTCTGGAGCAAATCCGAAATAAAGTTTGTTGACAGACCATTTCGTTTTTTTAATCGAATCGACTAGGCCTACTGCCCGCCAAAAACAACACATCGTTTCAACCTATTTTAACGTAGGCCTACTATTAACGATAGATTTTTATCGTGATAGATTATGGGCATTAATTATTTTTATTTTTATTTTTTTTTAGCATGTAGTCAAAACAAAACCAAAACTGGATTTCTACAATTCTGCATGTGCCAACTACACATTTCAATGCAGTTGAAATGGAAAACGACAACCTAGATTAAAATAAAACACAAAGCAAAGGATGCTCTCAAAATATGTTGAATTCCCACGCCATAAATCGTGCCCATCAAACTTTCGGGTGGCATTGACTTTTAATTACCCCCGAGTTGTTTAATGTGGCATGTCTTTTATTATTTTTAAAAGCATCCCACAACTCAACCAGCGTTTAACTCCTTCATTCCATTCCCAACGCACTGATCTATATTTACACCCAGGGATGTAATCTATAAATATTCCTCTCCAAACTCAACGCCTAAGCGATCGGAAGTAGTAGTAGTTGTATTATGCAAATGAGGCAGTGGGGTTTAGCCTGGCTCCCAGGGAGCCGCCCTTCACTCACCACATGGTCTCCTCCGGGCCGCGTCTTACTACGACCTGCAACCCCCGTCACATGCTCCGGGACTACACGCCAGGCACGCTGCCTACATGCATGGTTCCCGTATCTCCTCCCGGTTCCACACACTGACGGACCGGCCACACAGTACAGTGAGTACCGCACGGTAAGTCGGGACAAGTGAGTGGAAGATGGTGGATTTTTTTTTTTTTTTTGCTGGTGAGACTGGTGTCTTAACTGCGCGCGTGTTATGGAAGAGGAAACCTGTTGTTGGTTTTCTGTTATTGTGTTGGGGTTGTGCGCTGGAAAGTAGCCCTCGCGGCATGTAACCCTTAACTGAATCAGCCACGGCGGGTTTATATTCGCACAAAGCGACGTGAAGGTGCGAGTTTAGTGCGTTTGGTAACAGTGTTGTGCGGGGGAGGGGGGGGACGCGTGGTCCGCCGCTCCTCCATGGCTGCAGAATGAGGGAGATTTGAAAAGCGTGCAGCGCCGATGCCGCCCCGTGCGCCTTAAACCCGCCGCGCCACGCGCTCACTCACTTTCGGGATGGGGACGTTGTAACATTACGAACACGAATTGATGGCGACCCGACGGAATAATAAGCTAACCCAAGGGCTGTAGCGTGTGTTCGGCTCCATGTGTTTAAAAAGTGCCCCTAGAACAAAGCAGCAGCACATGGGTCTGCAGCAGGCCGCGCGCCTTCCGTCACCCGCAGGCTGTTAGCCAGTGCTGCTAATAATGCTACCTCGCGTGCATGGGCGCGAATCTCCCTCGCTTTAACTCCACACCGTTTTGTTAAAACGTCTCGATATCTTAATCAAACCGCGGATGGCCCGTGCGGTGCTGTCGGGGGAAATCGTTGTTTTGTAAAGACGTTGGTTTTAAGTTTAATGGTAGCTCTGTGGTGGCTAACCGTCGAGCTACTCTCAACTCGACCAGTAGATGGGACTGGTTGGGCGCATGTAGTATTCAAGTTTTAATTCCGCCAAACGTTGATAGGCACTACCCCTCTCCCAAACAAGTTCTAACCCGGCCGTATAAACTTATAAACATATTTCCACCTGTATAACGTGTTGTTTCTGTCAACGTTTACTTGGTGGTTAGCCGCGGTGGCTAGGCTAGCACATGCTGGTGTGTTGCCGTGTTTTCATGTGTGGGATTCTTGTGTCAACTTAGTAGTTGGTACTATCAACCCGCCCGGGGCTCTGGCCGTCTCGGAAACGTCTGATAAACACCGTAAAGTACACTGAGTGTTTCCCCCCCTCAATTACCCCATCGTGTTCATGAACAAGACGCGAGTATTTATTAAAAAACGTAAAGGCGAAAATGCGGACTCCATGGCGCCATGTTGGTGTGTGTGTGTGTGTGTGTGTGTGTGTGTGTGTGGGGGAGGGGTGGATGGTCGAGCGGCTCCCAGTGTGTGAAGCACAACTTGTTTACTGGTACTTCATCTCATCCCACCGAATAGATTATCACTGAAATACACACTACCACGTTTGGGATTAGTCGGTGTGTGTTTATATAGCATACACTGAGGTTGCGCTACATTACTTCTAAATGGACGAGCGTCTATTTCCATCGCTCCACAACACATACTCATCCAATGTTTCATCTGATTTTGACGTGCTGATTCAAATGCATTGTTTTCCTATGTTGTCTAAAGTTTTTTTTCTCTAAACCCCCACAGGTCGCCGATGCAAAGACTACAAGTTCCCTTGGCAATACTGTGTGGAAATGCTGGCATCGAAATTGGTCCCAAACACCTCCTGAACCGTTGAGTCACGGCAGTGTCAAAGTGCTTACAGTGCAGGTAGTCTTACAATATCTACTGCAGTGAAGGCACTTTCAGCACTGTCGTGACACTGGTGAAGTTCCAATACACCCATCACGAGCAGGTGCTTGCGACTGGTGCTTATGCTAAGGTGCATCTAGTGCAGATAGTGAAGTAGACTAGCACCTACTGCCCTAAGTGCTCCTTCTGGCATAAGGAGCTAGAACTCTCATCTGCGGTGCGCTCACTCAAGTCTTCGGTGGTCTAAAACGGTTCACTGCCAGTTTTGCGTAGTTGCTCTGCAAGAAAATTGAGTTGTGCAAATCTATGCAAAACTGACGGTGTACTGTGTGTCTGCAAAATCAAGGGTCATCTGGCTGATGTTTATGATGACTAGGATGGCTGATGTGGCCACCTGTTGCTGCTGCAGGACACTGGAAGCATGCGTTGGTTCCAGCAGTATTAAAGTGCTTATAGTGCAGGTAGTTGTATGTATTTCTACTGCAGTGTGAGCACTTAAAGTACTTCTAGAGGCGTACATCGTCGCGTGGTGGAGCTTAGGACTGCGCTCTGTGGACAAGGGTCTCTGGTTAGTTTTGCTGGTTTGCTTTCAGCTTTTGAAAACACACGCTGTGCAAATCCATGCAAAACTGATCATGGCACTGATAAAAGTCTGGTCGAAGCCATCCCTTTTCTGTGCAGGTTGGGAGAGGTGACAATGCTCTGTTTGGGATGGTATTGCACTTGTCCCGGCCTGTTGAGGACTTGGGGAACGTAGCTGCTTCCTTCGTCCTCCCTAACCTCGGAACTCCCAAGAACTCAACTCCTCATTGCGCATTACGTTTGACTTGTTTGTTTAATAAAAAAAATGTATTGTAATTTAATTGTTTGTTACTTGTGCAACGGTCAAAGCTATAAAAAAAAATGACAATTTAAATAAAGTTTGTAAAATACACTCAAACTTGTTTCGGTTCATGGTTGTGTGTATCAATGTTGGCCACTTTGTTGCCTTGTATATTGTAACGCACCCGTGTGTGCTTCAATCGGTTTATTTTAATAGCCTACTAGGCCTTTGTATCTTGGAATTTGTGCGTACTTTTTTTAACTGATTTTGTGAAGCGAGATTATTGTTTTCACAGTTCTTGGCAAATTTACTGAATGTAGACCTAGGCTGTAATTGGCTTTAGATTCATGTTTACGTCAATAATCTAAAGTGAAACATTACTCCAACTACTGGATCATTTGTCTTTAAGAGCATCAAGTTCTAGACTGGTCAGTGCGACTATTAAGGGTTCAAACTTAGAATTTATATCTGAGATGAAGATGATTCACTGAACAAATTGAAATTGCCTACTTCCCTGAAAGCTAAGGACTGAACAAAGCGTGGTTAAGATGACCTCGGTATAGTTGGGTCTCGGATGTGTTTATGTGAATGCTATTCATGTAATATTCTTGAATACTGCCTCTAGTGATATTCAATTTTTGCTTCGTAATGCAGCCAAGAACACATAATTGCTCTAGAGTCGTCAATTTCGAATGATATCTGAAATTTCTCCATCTGATGGACAAGCACAGTGAAGCAGTTACATTAATGTTGTTCTATACGAATTATTGCTTTATTTTCAGGATAATTGTTTGGTAAATGTAGATATAAGTAGCCCTATACAATCAATCTTAATCAGGCCCATTGTAAAATAAATCTTCACAACTACGTTTTTTGCCCAAACATAAGACTACATCATCCAGGTGTTGCGTGAAATAGGAGTTTGTGAGAACAGCCGATTTCCAGCAGGGGGAACTGAACTCACAGCTAAAAACGTTTCCTACAACTGACGAATGAAAACCCTGCCTTCAGAGCGTCTCATTGAGAGGCAGGTTCTTACTATATAGGCCGGGCTGTAGATTATAGGCTGATCAATTATTCAGGGCAGCAGGCCCGTGACTTGCAGCAGACGCGTCATCCACGTGTCCTCGGGTGAAATCAGAACCGTTATCACCAGCTGAACGGTTCCTGACGTTCAGTACACGCGCAGATTTGTCATTTCTTGTTCTTCAATCGGATGTTTAGAACCATTCACAGTAGAGTTCACCTCATTATTCTCCCCACTCCCCCCTTTCTACTCCTGACAGTAAAGATAAATTGGAAGCATCCAGAGAGCACGTGAACTCAGAGATGCGCATTGTGCCTGTCATCAGGGCGCGATTGCTCCAGCAACCTCCATTTACTTTGAAGTTCCAGGCCCCGTGATTGGGGGCTGCCAGGTAGGCAGGCAAACGTACACACACGCACACACCGCACAGTAATGCCGCTTTTCCACTGCATGGTACCAGCTCGACACGACTCGACTCAGCTCGCCTTTTTTGCGTTTCCACCGCGAAAACATGGTATCTGGTACCTGAAGTGGCTGCTTTTTCTAGTACCGCCTCGCTCTAGGTTCCAAGCGGCTGAGCCGATGCTAAAAGGTGACGTCGGCAGACGGCCGGCCACTGATTGGCCAGAGAGTGTGACGAAGTCACGAGAGCGACATGGCAACCATGCTGGCAACAGCCATAGCAGCGCCGCAGCCAACATATTCCACTTCCTCAACATGCCAGCTAATAATACGAACACGAATACCATCGCATCGATGTTCTCCATTGTTGTTATGTGGGTTCTGTCCATGTGTGGGTTACGTAGGTGTTGTTTGCGTCGCATACAAAAATACGTCACGGCCCTTTCGCGCAGCCGACCCCGCCCACGTCCCGGAGGTACTATTTGCGGTGGAAAAGGACCCGCGCTGCTACCGTGTCGAGTCGTGTCGTGTCGAGTCGAGCTACATGTGCGGTGGAAAAGCGGCATAAGTGTTAACGCAGCCCGCGTGTCGTGAACAATGTGAGGACTCTAGGCGTGCGACGCCCTCGCTGTGATAAAATACCGCGGTGAAGCACAAAGGGAAAGCAGCATGGGACAAATATTGGATGCGTCACGATTAACTTTAAGTGCAGTACAGTTCTGGGTTACACCAAAATGTGTCATCAGTGTGTGCACACTGACTTATAAAAAGCCATGGCGGCCATGTTTAGATTCAATTGCTAGAGCAAGGCATTAGCACTGGCAGGGTGAGGGGTGTGATTGCCACTTGTGAAAACCATGCCAATAACCAATGAAACAACACTTAATGTAATTTTGCCTAAGAAAATAATATTCGAATGTATTCCAGGCTTTATGTTGCTTGGCAACATGTCATATATGAGTTCAACTTGAAGACACCTGTGTGCACACGTTACTCTGTGTTCCTGTGTGTGTGCATGTGTATGTTTCTGTGTGTACGTGTTCCACTTTGTGTGTGCATTCGCATGTTTGCGTGTGTGTGTGAGCACGAGCAGCCATCCTAAAATGGGCTTTCGCAGACCGTTCCCGGAGCACAAAGGAGCAGAGATGCTGTCTGGCAGCGGCGGCGTTGGTGTCGTGTCTCCGTCTAAATCCACAGCAGACCGGTTGCTCATGGGCACGCGAGGCAGCGCGCCTCAGACAATGGGCCCCACCTGCTGCCGCTCCGTCGATCCCCCGTTTCTCTCACAGCTCTGAGCCTACCAATGTATTTTTCTGTGTCTCTTTTGTGTCGGGAGATGTACGGGCATTGACTGTAAATAATGGAGCCAGGGATTACGGGGAGGGGGGGGGGGGGGTGTACCGACCACAATCTGAAGGACCCCTCTGCAGGCCCACCAGGGCTGAGCTGGCGTGCTCTTCCTTGGCTTGCGGCTCCTGCTCTGCCCCACTGTTTGAAGTGGCCCTAATTGTGAGGCTTGTGAGTGGCAGGCGGGCTCCAAACGGGCGTGAGCGGCGGCTGTGTGATGGAGCGATACGGAGGCTGCTAGCTGAAGCCCACGCAGTTTGTGTCTGCGTGCGGCGGCGGAGGCAGTAGGCCTATCGCTCAGAAGCGCCCGCTCCAGATATCGATTTTTCATTTTTTCTTATCACAGACGCCACGCACCATAACAGACATACACAGCGAGCGAAGATGTCCCCCCCCCCACATCCCCTGGTGGCGATCAGGACGTGGCCGGTGGGGGTCGAGTCTGGCAGCGGTTATTTTGGTCTCTCGTTTAAACGGGGGGTGATTAAATATGCGGAGGGGGGATTCTGTCTGAGTTGGTGTTAGGTCCCAAGGGGCCGTGTGCAATTTTGCTGGCAGACAGGCGAAAAAAGCCAAAGTCCTTTGTGAGGCGCGTTGCTGAGGCTGCAGCCCGTGGTTGGCATTCAAACCAACGGGGGTCCGCTCCTTGGGTCGACCTCTGAGTTAACTACGCCTCCCATCTCCACGGGGCCGCGGCGCGACCTGCGCATGAACTTCGTTTTCTTTTTACGTATGCATGTGGCACACCCCAGCTGTCAATTTATGCTAATGTCCTTTTGAATTAGCCCTGGAAAACAATTTGTTTTGTGACCGGGGTGATGAGGAGGTTCCTTTGTGCCAGGGCACTTTGCTGACTGTCAGGCTTACATAACAACAGAAGATGCGGATGGAATGCAGAAGTCGGCAATGCCATTCACACATGTGTTGCTA
Source organism: Gadus morhua (assembly GCF_902167405.1). NCBI lineage: Eukaryota > Metazoa > Chordata > Actinopteri > Gadiformes > Gadidae > Gadus > Gadus morhua. The sequence goes on along the minus strand of NC_044067.1, from coordinate 2,156,353 downwards.
ATCAGCATAATACCCTGTTCAACAAATTTCTACATTGAGAAAGCCACTAATCACGTGTTAACATACACATCAGTGACAAGTGGGAGCGTTGCTTTAAACTACTCTAATTAATTCTGCTCCCAGTGCTGATATAACTCTGAGTATCACTTGTTTGCTCCAGTCCGTCACTCTTCAGCACACAAGCTGCGGCCAAGATAGACCTTGGGTTTCTAAATCCGTACATGTGTACTTCATATTTCATCACTGAAGAAACCTCAGACCCTGATCTATTTGCCAGTGACGTGCGTCTAGTCCCAGTGCGTTGCTCCTGAATGGAATTGTCACTCTTCTCTGAGAGTGACGACGCGTCATGTTACAAGTTTCACTGTTTGTACTCATCTGGCATGTATGAATTGAATCTTAACATTCAACCTATGAGAACTTATAGCTATGTAATTAGCTATAAGTCTTCTTAAAAGGGGACATATTATACCCCCAGGTGTGAGTGTGATTAGCCGTTACAAGCTGCTTGTAAATTGGCCTCATCTGACGTCACGTGTGGGCGTGTCCACCTAGATGTAATCACACTCACACCTGGTGGTACAATATGTTCCCTTTGAGCAGATGACAATGAAGTTCCACTACCAACGTACCGTTGGCCAGCCTAACCGAAACCTCAGGTGAAATGTAGGCCAGTGAAGAAGGAGGAAGATTCAGGCGGTCGCAGGTCGGTCGGCGGCGCAGTGTGTAGCACGAGAGGATAAACCCTGCACTCAATCTGATGTTTAAACACACTGTGGCCGCTGGGTAGTGTGTCCTAGTTTTGTGGTATTACCTGCGGACATCAATCTCTCCCTCTCGCTGGTAAACGGCGCCACAGAGTTTAAGAAAGGAGAGAGAAAATACGTTCCTTATCTCGCTCGGCAGATCTCCAGTCTCGCTGCTGCCGCTAGATGGGTCTGGCAGAGGTTTCTGCCTTGCAGATGTTAATGCACCAACTGCTGCAAATACTGCTCGCCCTTGGCAGTCACACAGCTCTGGCGGAAACCTCAGAATCTCTTGCGAAATGGCAATGGCTGTCTCTATTGACAATTGTTCATTTATGGTGAATGCAGCATTATTCTTCCAACCGTATTAACCTAATACTTTTTGGAATCTCGTTGCCTTTTTATATATAGGCCGCGGTTCAAATTTTTATTGTAGAATAAAATCCATTTACTTTGAAGTCAAAGAGCCCTCCGCGGTGGAGATGGATTGAGCTGTTCTCCGTCTTTCCCTCTTGGGGTTGGCTCGAGGAAAAGGCCACAAAGGGCGAATGCTAGTTTAACATCTGTGTGCAGTCTATCAGTATTACACAAGTCAAAATAGCCAAAGTCTACCATCTGGGGTCTGGCTCCCGCTCAGCCAGAGCGATGACCGGGGATGAAGCCTCCTCCATTGTTTGTGTCTTTAGACGCCGCTCTCGCGCTCTGAAGGGACTCGATAGGACGCACCGGTCGAAATTAAACAATAAAGAACACAGAGTTATCGGGAAGGAGTCCGAGATGCTAAATATCCTCTTTGTTTACTGTGTTGGCACGGTGTGTGAGGTAAGTGTTGGTCCAGCCCCAGCAGAGAAGCCAAGAGAGTCTAATGGCAGCACAGCTGGACGCTGCCAAGCCAGGGAGCACAGCCACTATTCAGGGATTTAAGTTACTCTCCACAGCAACACCCATTTCCAGGACAGACCCTGAGAGTAACCACACTGGGTCCTTTATTGCATCGCGGGAAAAATGCTCAGAATTCTCATACAACCATAATAAGACCAGAATTTCAGATTTGAGGGGATTCAACCTTTTTTAATCAACCAATATCATTTTTATTTTATTTTCTCAGAGCGATACAGAGATTGTTGCACAGGGAAATCAAAGGCGAAAAAACAGCGGTATTTTAGGTTTACTAATCAGATACTTGTGACAGTCAAGGGGGAGGAATTGCTCTCTCGTGTCCCCGGGCTTCACGGATGTGTCAGTCGAGTTCTCCTCACGATTCGGTTTTATTGTTCTCAAATCTTCTCCAAATGGGGGAACAGACCTGCTGCTGTTATTGTTCTAATGATGCATGACAAAAAAAACTCCAACTTAATAGAAATGTCGAATACTGTAGGTGAACAGAGTGTAACATCCACAGAAAACCTTTCCTCTCTAGCCCAAATCACTCAATCACGACCAGAACCTCCAGCCAAAGATGTTTCTGATTGGTTATTAACGCATGCGATTTATATAACAAGAGGATGGGAACAAAGAGGTTCGAAGTAAGTGGGTTGTTTCCTCTGCAGACATACAGCAGAATGCAAAGGAATCATTTCAACCCTTTCTTATGTTTTATAGTAGCAACACGAAACGCGGGCTTAGCCTTATCGCACTTAAGGCATTCCGCTGCTACAGTTGTGTTCAATCAAAGGAAGCGAAAAGCTCCCCTTCGTCTCGCTATAAATCATTTCTCCTCAATCCCGGGCCCTCTTCCATTTCAACAGGCTCTCCTGACAAAAAAGTAATTTAGCCACGAAATCCTCAAAGTTGTCTAATGTCAGCCAGTGATCTGCTGGGGGGGCCGTGTGTATGCCAGGGACCGTCCGTCTTGTCACTGTGTACAGGGTCTGCAGTGGAAGCGACGGTGCGTTTACTCTGACACCCCTTCCCCGCGATCCTCCAGCGCTGGCGTGTAAACAATGAGGATCAGCAGAACGCGCAGGGAGCACTTCCTGAAGCCTCCCCGACGCGTCCCTGGGCTTTGTCTCGCTCACTCGGCACACAGTACCAGAGCTCTGACACGGAGCACTCTGGGAAATAAAACGTTGTACTGCGAAGGGAATTATTGGCAGCAGAAATGACACATTGATTTCCTGCAAGAAAACCTACCGAGGGGAGGATGACATCGCCGTCTTGGCAGCGCTCGTTAATAAAGGAACGGTCAGGGGAGGCAGGCGATGGGCGGCTCTGGACTCTGGCACCCTGCTGACAGTGTGAGGAGCCCCTGCTGGCGCCTGCGGTCTACTGACTACTATCAGCGAGCCGCTGTGATCACCAGAGCCGATACTTAACGATATGGACGTTACCGATCATGAAGCCGCGTGGGATACACCTGAAGCCTGCTGGCGGTTTTCAATTGAGGTGTTAAACGTTTGAGTATTACCCATGAAGGGGAACACCTCACAAACCTATTATCCCAGTCTCTTGAATAGTAACTCTTCAGTGGCTCGTGTTGAGAGATAGTAGTTCAGTCTTTCTCGGAATCAATAACAACAACTTCAGAGATAATCCTCTTCACCCACATGTGTCTGAATCCTCTCAAACCTCACATGAGTTAGGCTGCAAGCAGTTATGCGTCAGCGCGTCTTCCTCCTCTTCCTGCGTGCGAACGGACCCCTCGACTGCTTGACCCCACTTGTCTGCGGATCACATCTGTCGGCCCTGGAGGCGATGTCAGCGCAGCCAGCTGGGACTCACCGAGCAGACACACATCAGCGCCTGCTGCTACGAATGAGCCGCTTGACACTAGTAAACTAATATTTCCTTTCAGACGGCTATCTATTTCAGCGCGTTCCAAAAAGTCTGTGGGCCGACGTTGGATTTGTGTAAGGGTGGGGACAACACATCATGTCAGTGGGCTCCGTGTCACCGGGACAACCACGCAGAGATGTGACAACTCTGCTCATGTAATCATGGGACAGGTTTAGCGCTCAGAGCGGCTGTGTTTGTGTATGGGTATGTATGGGGGGTGTGTATGGGGGGGGGGGGGGGGGGGGGGGGGGGGGCGCGCTGATGTTCTAAGACGGTTTTGACAAGGAACGAGGCCGGGGCTGTCAGACGGGTTCTAAGAGGAGTCCAGTGGCTGTTTCACCAAGAGACAATCATCTTCGGCACGTCGGGCCAGATACCGACGCTACTGCCGCGGCCGGGATGTGATTCACGGTCTGAACCCACGCAGTCGGGGGTCAACCTCAGGTCATCAGACTCACACGCACCCACGGCCGAAAACATCAACACAGACCAACCTGGGGTCTTATCTCGCTGGGGCATTGGTTTGAGGATGACGATAGATTGAGCATTACCATATTCTTATTAAGTAGACGATTTAATATTTTTTTTAAATACAATAAGCCTCAAGTCTTTATTAAATAGTATCACGTACATGTGTAATTTATTCCATCGAAGGACAAAGGAGTGAAGTAAAAGTCTGAATTTAGGTAAAAACTTGCCGAACAATAACATCGCCAGATAAATCCATCAAAACCGTTGATATGAATGATTCTGTCCTTGAGAGACGCTTCTGTGTTGTGGCTGTAATCCGCTCGGCTGACGCAAACATATTCCTGTTTATGAGGCTGTGGCCTCTCACCGCCCTGTCAGTAATTATTAAGTAACGGCCGCCGCTCTGACAGACACAGAAACATTAAGGCCTATTTTTAGTGAGGCCAGGAGAGCACTAAGCATGGATATCACGTTTCAATAGAGAGGAAACGCAACCCTGTGGCCAATACGAAATCATTTGAAAATCACATGGAGATATTGTGTGGTCGCAGTAAGAACATTGAATACAGAGACATAATTAGTTAGACCTTTGGTGTCATGGGGCTCAGGAAAGTGACGGATTTATTAAAAGACAAACATGTAGGAGTCATGTTGCTTATTCATTATGGATAAAAAAGGATATATATAATCTTGTTATATTTTATAAGTGCTTTTCCTATTTTAGATTCTGCGTATGGTGGAAAGTTGAGATCTCAAAGTGTTCCAAACTTGAAAAAAACATTAATAAGAGGAAGCTCCTGCGGTTTCCCCCCACTCTCCTCTTCCTCCTCGCCCATCCAGCCGTCAGAGGGGGGAGATTGAAAGAGTTGTTCTTGATGAGGGATCGGGGGAATGCTCCCGTTGTCAGATCTGCACTGTTATCTGCCTTTAGGTTCCAGGTTGTGAATTAGACTGGTGGTCCTGGCGGCCAGACCGGGGCACGGTGGCGTCAAGCCCCCCATCACACCATGTCACCTCCTGATGGAAATACACTTTGATCAGCGGGAAATGCTCAGCCCCCATTGGCTGGCTCCTGCTCTGTTGATTTGTTTCCACGGAGAGCCGAATAGGTCTCTCAACCGACAGAATATTAACTTTTTCCAATTTAGCAGCCCATGATATTTTTGCGAAAGAGACATCCAATACTTGTAAGCAGGAATAAAAAGAAAAGGAAAATCAATAGTTGTATTCCGTTCTGTGTTTTTCTTCCACAAGAGCATTTGGAAAGAGGCACTACGGCATAATACCGCCATGGGGGACTGGGTCAGACCCGGGCAGCATGCAGACCTAAAGATAGTTCAGACACATGTCTCTCTCTTAACATGACCGGACCAAAGCTCATCTTAGACGGACAATACTGGTCTTGGGTGATCAAGCCATCGGAACATGTTTCCTGGCATCAGGAAAACATTGGTCACGAAAGTCATTATGAAGAATTAGTCAAAATGACTTCCCTGTAGAGACTCTGAGTGTTTTGGCGTTTGTGTGTCCACCACAAGTTAAACTATGCCAGTATTCCTCTTCGGTCTCAGTTTGCGTCGGTCAGTTTGGAGTTTGTGGACAAATCCCCAGTGAATCACCGTTCGAGCACTTTATAAAATGTCTCATCAAAAAGACCAAAGTGCTGTGTTGCCATTACATGGGTGGCAGGCAAGCACACGCAAAAGCTCTTCGGCAGTTTCAGTACAAGGAAGCAATTTTGCGAAATTACATCGGTAATGGATGTTTTAGTGAAGCCAGGAGATACGACGACGGTGGTTTGATAAACCCGACCGGTATTGTCCTTTTAATATCATGAAAAAATGCAGTCCTGACTAGAAAGACATGGCATGTGAGTATCTATGGTACAATGCAGTATTACCCCCCCCCCCCCCCCTCCCTACTGTGATATAACTGGAGAATATAGCAAGTCTTTGTGGTCTGGCCTTCTGCTATGGAGGTCTGCAGAGGTTTAATAATTTGCTCTCCTTGTGAAGTAAAACGGAGAACAAGTTGCCTGCAACAGCACTCCAAGGATGTCCTCGATGAAAGTGGGTTTTGGTTTAATAAAGCAGCACGTTCTGAAGCTCGCTGGCTGTACGGTGGTGGCGCTCGCCCACAAAAGGAGGCAGCCAGCAGCAGTGACGGCCAGGCCTTTTTGTTTAATGCTGTTTCTGCACCGTGTGCACTTGCCAATAAGAGTTGTGAAATCAGTCATGTTCTGAAACTTGCTCGGTGCATCGTAGTGACAAATATGCCAATATTCGCCACTTAGGATATTTACACTGTCTCGCCCAGTAAGCGGTTTGTACAAAAAACAGCAAAATGTGCAGACAATTTAACAATCTTCCCCGGGTTAGCTGTATGTAGTGAGCCTTGAATATCCTCTCTGGTAAATCGTTGCCAATGTTCAAATCTGCGGGTTTCCTGAATATCTATCTGTTGATTATATCAGGGATCTGGGCAGAGTCCAGCATCAGCCAGGGTTATAAAGCAGAGCCATGTAGTCTTGTCAGGATTTGGGTTTGGCCGGTTGTTTACCGTGCTGGGGTGTCAGTGGAATTAGAGGGGAGAGGGGGGGGGGGGGGAGAGGAAGGAGAGAGGGGAGAGGAGAGAGGGGAGAGGAGGAGAGAGGAGAGAAGACTATGGACAGAAGGGAGGGGAGAGGAGAAGGGAAGAGGAGAAGAGGGGTGAGGGGAAGGGAGGGAGAGGAGAGAGGGGAGAGGGGAGAGAGGACCCGGACAACAAGGGCTTTGGTCCATCGTGTATCCTCTCGCGGCACTAATCTCCAGGTCCTCTTGTGTGGCTGTGGGAGTGATTGACCACTGGCTTTAGATAGGAATTGATTGTGTGGGGTCCTTAACAATGAAGAGCCCCTGCTACTCTGGCACCCGGGGAGGAGGTGCTGTCATACTCTCGGATACTGTTGTCTGTGGCGCAACGGGGCTCTGCGTTAATGCATTGTCCAGCGCTCTCTGCCTCAGGAGCCGGCAAGGTCCTTGATTTGAGTAATGCCAGGCTCCTAATTGGGTTGTATCGATCCGTGCCTGCACCTGTTCATGACCCAGCAGTCTTGATAAATGTCTGCTGGTTCCACTAAGGTTAATATATAAATAAAGGAGAGAGGAGAGAAGCCTCTGCAGCCCGGGAGGGGTGAGGACCGCGTGGGAGGAGGGCTGTAAAGGAGCCACCGGGAGAGTCGCCGTGAGGGAGAGGGTGGTGGGGGTGGTGGGGGTGATGGGGTCGGTGTTTGGCTGTCGTGCTCGCGGTCCTTTCTGTGGTGTCAGAGGACCCCCAAGGACGGGGGGACTGCGATTGTGCTCATGAGTTAATTGACAATTTATTTTCCTTGTTGTGATACATAAGGGTAGGGGTGGCTGCGGACCATTTTGCAGGGAATAAACCCCTGCCATCCCTAACCCATACAAATATGGACGTTGGATTCCTGAATGTTGTAACAAAATGCCCCCAGTAAACCTCATAACCCACAGCCGTCCCTGCTTTCACAAGACAATATCTGGTCATCGCTTATAATGCGCTATTCCAAAATCCAATTTGTTACAATCTCCACAGTTATAAAAAGATGTGTTATGTCTGAACTGAACATCGAAGCGTTCTCTTTTCCCTTCACCGTGGGGGATGGTGGTGATGGGGTTCGATCCACTGTTGGCTTGCTGCGTTCTACATTTACATTCACAGTTAGGGCATTTAGCAGAAGCTTTTATCCAAAGTGACTTACAATAAGTACATTTGTCAGAATGTTAGTTGGTGCCAAGCTCAAACAATCGCTAGGAGAACCCATTCCCCGTAGACAACAGAGATAGCTAGGATAAGATGCTACACAATGCTAAGTACTATTTTGAAGGGCAAGAACGTACAACATGCAATAAGTGTGCACATTAAGTGGCATGAAATACAACATACAATAAGTGCATTCATTAAGTGCCGGGACGTAAAAAATACAATAAGTGCGTCAGAGGGGTGGGGGGGGGGGGGGTTCTTGGTGGCAGAATTGGCCCCTCATTTTGACACCTCCACCACCCCTGGAGTAGACGGAGGTTTACTCACCTCTACGTCACGCCAGCATTCTGTTACAGTGGAATAAATAGAATATTGAAACCAAGCCTTCTCTGGAGAGTTGGTGTTTAGTTCAGCAAGCACAGGAAGGAGACGCTGTAGCTTATACGGTCGTGACCAATGAGAAGTAAACTTTGTTGTTGTTGTTCTTCTCTGCTCAGTGGCGCTCACAGAGGAAGTTAGAGAAGGGAGATTGTGTTGCAGTAGACCGGAACCGCGATACAATTCACAACCTCGTCTGCGCCTGATTTAAATGTGCATGCATATCTATCGCTTCATCCAATTAATATTCCTGCTCTACCAGCCTGTTCTCACCTTACCGCTGGGCGCACCTGCACGCCCCCCCCCTCCTCCCACCTCCAGGTGTGGAGCGCTTCAGATCTGTCGTGGGCTCGATTTAGCGTCTCACACCTTCCCGTGGCGAACCCTGTTCGCAAGCGAACGTGTGAGGGGGTAAGCGACCACTTATAGCCGTCAGCCTATGGATTTCCCAGACGTTGTGATCGTTGTTCCCCATCGTGTGATTACCGCACTGTACGGCGTTTATAGGAATGTGCGGCATTAGTTCGAGGCAGCTTCCAACGATCGGCGTTATGATCGGATTCGACGCCGCGCACCACGCTGCACGCCCCGCTGACAGTTATTGCCCGGGCCGTAGCGATTGACCATTGAGCTGCCTGTTGGGGTTTGTTTATGAAGGGGTCCCTGAATTTATACTTCTATAGTTGACACGTGTAGCCCGGGCCCCTGGTTCACAACGCCGCCGTGCTACAGACCCTGGGAGAGTAGAAGGGCGCACTTACAGTACGGCAGATTGAGTGCACCTTGTGGGATGGCGGTAGAGAGAGGAATTAACATCCAACGAGGAATAATAAAGTCGCTGAGTGGCTCCTGATTCATCTCACGGTCCTGGATGTGCAGAAGAGGGGCGGGGGGGGGGGGGGAGGCCAAATCAAAGTGTTTTATTGTAATTTGTGCAGACAACGCAGGGTCATTCTGTACGTTGAGATACTTTTGACCTTGCAGGCAACCAATGCGTAGGAGGCATAATAAAATTAAATAGTGACTGAAACAACAATGTATATACTTTAAAAATGTACGATTGTGAAGGAACGTCCATACGATTAATGATTAAGTTGCGTGTGAGATATTCAGAATGTGTTCCACCTTCAGTAACTCCCCTGCAGCTGAACTTTGTATACGGTATTTCTGCCTCGCACAAACATGCCAACACAATGAGTCGGCGAGCATCACATTCTGATTCTGATGAGGTGTGAGAATAGGAAAGAAGCCAATGTCTCAGGCTGCCGCGGTTCCTTTGTGCAAAAGCTGGGGTTTTGAACATGGCACCAATGACAACACGGCGCTCCAGCGGGCCAACGCCCGGGCCACGTAGCGTTGGAGAACCTCCCTGATGCCCGCGCTGATCCGACCAGGTCCTTTGTCTAACCTTTAATACTTAACCAACACGCTATCTTTTTGCTAAATATCTTAAGCTGGCGTTGGCCTCGAAAGTTTTGAGAATATCTGTATTCAAAATGTTATCTCCTTAGTGAAGAGCCTTAAGTTCTTGTTGCCATGGTGTTCTCCACCTGAGCCGAGGCCATGGCTGTCATACGTAATGCCAGAGAACCGCCGTAGAAGAGGAACGTGTGTTCGGTCCTTCATGCTATTTTTAGTCCTGATCTCTTTTTGTCATTATACAAATGTGTACATTTACTCAAACTCAGACGGGGGAGAAAGCAGTGCTCTCCCCTCCAGGCACGTTTGTTTCTATCACAATGCACAATCGCTAACATGATGGAGTGCGTGCGATGACAATATATTCACCAGCCTCCTTCGCTCCAGGCCTGAGCAGAGCGAGGTGGACCTCTCTGACCGCACTCGAGCAGTTTATCTGAGACGCTTTTCGCCACAAGAAAGTTCCGGTTATCCTGGAGAAATGCCCGTGTGGGGAGCTTGTTGTTGTGGATGTTGTCGTAACAAAAGGATAATTACAAGTAAACGATCACGTGTCAAATTAAGATGAATAATAAGCATTGCCGGGGAAATGTACAACAGCGAAAGATTGGAGCGGATCATTTACTACGAATCATGAAGGCCTCCTGCAGAAGGGTCATTATGCTGTGGCCATGCTATTGTAGACATATGTAGTCTTGCACTATTCTATAAATATAAATAAATATATATACATATATATTATATATATATATATATATATATATATATATGCGAGTGAGCATTACCGCAGAATTATACAAGCAGGCAATCTTCAGGTACAGATCTTCAAGATGCTCGCACTGAGGCAGAACCATGTGAAACCAAGTGTGCCTTTTTTAATTTCCGTGTTCTGAGATTCCCGGCTGTCATTAGGATAGGCTCATCAATCAGACAACACGCCGACACCACCGTGCTGCTTAATGCAACGGTCCTACGTTAAGTCTCACTGGCACATAAGGTTTTTATGCCATCCGTATATAATATTGTGTAATTTATCACAAAAATAATAAAAGGGACTTAATAACACAATCTGAGGGTAATTTGTCGACCGGTAGCCCGCGTCCTATGGTCGTGTAATGCCAAAGATAATTTGGGTTCCAGCATTGTGAAAACAAAACAAGCCCATTTAATTCACAACGGTGTGCTGTTTGAATGCCACTGAATGCTGTGGACTGCTGCTGTTCCTGTGTGTTAGTACTGCAGACCCATGAGGGGGGGAGAGTGGCCCCTGGGGGCCTCATGGTGAAGGTATCGGCTCCCACGGAGAAGGCAACACTCACCTTGCTGCTGAGTGGTGCAGTGGTATGAATGAAGGGAAACACACAATCATGCTTTCACTGTTCCTCCTGGTTAGACCACTGAGTCACGTCCTCAGACGCGGCTGTCCAAAGTGACTCTAATGCCGCTTTTCCACTGCATGGTACCAGCTCGACACGACTCGACTCGACTCGACTCAGCTCGCATTTTTTGCGTTTCGACCGCGAAAACATGGTATCTGGTACCTGAAGTGGCTGCTTTTTCTAGTACCGCCTCGCTCTAGGTTCCAAGCGGCTGAGCCGATGCTAAAGGTGACGTCGGCAGACGGCCGGCCACTGATTGGCCAGAGAGTGTGACGAAGTCACGAGAGCGACATGGCAACCATGCTGGTAACAGCCATAGCAGCGCCGCAGCCAACATATTCCACTTCTTCAACTTCTTCAACATGCCAGCTAATAATTAGAACACGAATACCATTGCATCGATGTCCTCCATTGTTGTTATGTGGGCTTTGTCCATGTGTGGGTTGCGTCGGTGTTGTTTTCGTCGCGTACAAAATTACGTCACGGCCCTTTCGCGCAGCCGACCCCGCCCACGTCCAGGAGGTACTATTTGCGGTGGAAAAGGACCCGTGCTGCTATCGTGTCGAGTCGTGTCGTGTCGAGCTACATGTGCGGTGGAAAAGCGGCAATAGTGAGACTGTATTAAGCGGTTAAGAACCTGGTGGGAGTCGGCAATCTTTGTCGAGGACGCCTAGAGGCAAGGGGACTGGGTATCGAACCCGGAATATTTCAGCTGGACGTCAAACACCCCGTGCATAGCCACTTCACTGCTTCATTTCACAAACGTTTTTTTAAAATGGGTCATCCTCGATTTTAACTATTTAAGATTCAAGATTACTTTATTTGTCCCAGGGTAGATTTGTCGTGAACATCAAGGACGCCACAGAAAGATTTGTCCAGTTCTAGTGCGGATACAGACGTAAAGTGCTGAGAACCGAGCAGACATAAGTGCAGTCCAGTCAGGCGACGGTAATTATGTGGGCGGAACATTTACATTTACAGCCATTGTTTTACACCAAAGTACTTGTTGTGTATTTGAGCATTATGAACACGCATTTTCCTTCTGCGTGCCTCATTCACAAAAAACCTTTAAACATTGCACTTTGATACCTCCAGAGTCTGTTAAAGAAAACAACGTTATTTTGCTACAACAGAGGTCTAAATTAACCTTTCCTGTCTTAAAAGGTTCAAATACATCAAACCAAGCCAGCCAGACTCACATAAATGCACGTTTACATGATGGGGGGTTCAGTAGATGGACTCACTCGACCCCCCCAACCTCTGGACGTCTCTGTGCCTCCACCTCAGGCCCAATAAGCCACTCTCAGAAGATTCGTCAGGCGTTTGTCGGCGTAATGGTCGGTAAATTCCGCTCTCTATTCAATCCTTTGTTATTCTCTCCCTGTGCCAGCCAGTCTTTTCTTTTGTGCCCTGAACCAGAAAAACGAAATAAATAATGAAACAACAAACCCAAGGTTTGCCGCCTGTTGAGGTTGAATTTAAACCGCTGAGACCCTCGGAAACACAGCGAGCTTTGAAGACATGTTTATTAAACTATGGATACATGTCTGTGCGCCCTAACAGTAGGAGAGCTCTGTGAGGGGGAGACGCCATGTTGATAATCCACTGTTGAGCTGCCCAGGGATTAAAGCGCTTGAGAATCAATATCAGCGGACAGGAAGCTCTTCATCATCATCATCATCATCATCGGCCTGCTGGTTGCTGCATGAGGGATCATATGCAGATGATTAAATTAACAATTAACGTAACCTTTAGCAGAACGAATTAAGCCTCGTCCATCAGCACACAGAAACACACACACACACACACACACACGCGCACACGCATACACACGCATACACACACATACACACACACATCAGGGGCTAGGGTGAAATTCATATAAGAAATCCAATCTGTGAAGATAAAGGAAGCATATGTTTCCATGCAATATTCAGTATCATACTTATTACAAAGTTTGGCTTGAGCAAATGCCAACAAACATCATACCAGCAAGGTGTGTGTGTGTGTGTGTGTGTGTGTGTGTGTGTGTGTGTGTGTGTGTGTGTGTGTGTGTGTGTGTGTGTGTGTGTGTGTGTGTGTGTTTGTGTGAGTGTTTACTCTGCGTGTACGTGTCGGTACTCTGTGTGTACGTGTGTTTGTGTGCGTGTGTGGGTGGTTGCTCGGCAGTGAGCGTGTGTGCAGGGGGGCGGGCGGAGCACGTTAACGGAGGGTAACGGCAGCACGCATGACCCACGGCCGCGTCTGGATTCCACTCCGCGTTTTGCGTCCCGCTGTGCCCCGCCAGCAGCGCATCTGATCCGCGCTCCCTCGCCTAACCGCCTCAGTCCGGCCGAGCCGCTCACCACAGGCTGTCCGCCCGCCGAATGAAGTTGCATGACACCTCAGCAGCAGCAGCAAGCAAGATCACCCGGATTCGTGTCGCACCTCCATCTTCGCAGTTCGGGGTTTTTATGTTTTGTTTTACCCGTTGGCGTCGCGGGAGTCTGTGTCTCCGTTCAATCAGCCGAACAGACTGAGCTCCGTGTGGAGGAGATGTACTGAGCAGACCCCGGCCGGCTGTGAGTGGTGGTACCCGGACAGCGCTACCTGCCGCGGCTGCGCTGCGGGGAGTTCTCGGCGAGCGGGATTCTGCAGGAGGGGAACTCTGTGTGAGGAAGATGTGGACGATGTTCCGGATAGAGACCGTCCTCTGCACTTTTTCTGTGCTTTACGTCGCGGCGAAGGCAGATTTCAAAGCGGGGAACTGCAGCGAGGTGAGGGAGGCGTGCGTCGCGAAGGGCTTCAGCTTCGCACATGTTCCTCTGACGGAGATATCAGGTACGGTTAATTCTACTGAGAAAGTCGCCATATGCGCCACAATGCTTTTTAAAAGTTATGTTGGAAACGTCTCTCGGTTCTGGATCCAAAAAGTGGACGTAACCAGTGTAGACTGCTCTGTCGTTCCGTTTGGACACCTTATGTCTCCAAAGGACGCGAACAGGAGCGCATTGGTGAAGGTAGCCTGGTCTTTACGCGCTGTGCGCCCTAGCGAGGATCTGCTGTGTATCTACTGACTGGAAACGGTGGAGATTTGAGGGCTTCGACCACCTGTCATATTCTTGAGTTGCGATGTTTCCAGTCCGATAAAGGACAGAAGTTCACCTGGGCGTGTTTTAATGAATGTGCATTCGCCGTTGCTGGTCCATTTAACGAAACATTGCCATATTCAGCAGTCTAATTACGCCATTAATCATTGAATAAAACATAGAACAGCCGTTCTAGCGTTAAGGGGAAAGATCCTGCAATGAAAAAGCTGAGCAACACTCTGGATCGCCTGCTAATGCGGCGGAATGGGACAGGAGCATCATTCACATGTTTGCCATATTTGCAGGCCTATGTGTTCAGCAAAGATCTGCTCTAGCGGTCATCACGCATACAGAAGTTGGACAATGCAATAGCCGAATTTTAAAGTCTGATTTGTGAGTCACTAGCGGTGACCCATTGCTAGAAAACGCCGGGTTTTAGGCGTCAGGGGAGAAGAAAAGCAGATGGTTCTGTTAGGAAGGATCTGTGAAGTCCATGCCTTATCCTGATCTCTCATAGTTCAGCACGTCGACTCACTGCGGTTCCATTTCTAAAGTGATATAAGCATGTAGTACGTGTGTGTATTATTAATCCAGTAACATATATGAATAATGGTTTTATTGGCTCTATTTAGTCCTTTTAATTACAATATTACAAAAGTACTAACTAGGTAGCCTTAAGAAGACTTCAGTTTATGAACAGTAGTAGGCTAAACTCAACAGTTCCAATAGCCTGACACATTTTGAAGGCCACAGTGATAAAGTTAAACATCATCAAATATTCATGACTCCACTAACACGTTGTGTCGTTTGGGGTCATAGTTCGTTGCTTCCCGGCGCCTGGTGAGTGTGTTGCGGTTGTTCTCGTGGAGCTCAGGGTCCCTCGCTCCAACGTGAAACCTGGCACGAGTAGAAGGCTGAATATTTGATACCGGGCCCACCTGTTTGTCGGTGGCACGGCACCCAGACTGATTTAATCCTCCAGATGTACGCACATCTAATCTACAAAATGAGAGAAAGATCAAATGCTGTGTGTTATCGCGTGGCCTCAGCGGGACCCTCTCCACATTGTCTCCCCCGTTATGAATGAGTCATAAGCGCATTGGGCTGTTGTGGCGGCGTAATGCCTTTTAACACATCAGCGGGTTTACACACGGTGGGGGACGCCCTTCATGCTTTAGATTTAACTGGCGATGTCAATCACACGCGTAAGCAAGCGCATCCGTCCTCCGCGGGCAACACAAGTGGAGGCGCAGAGGAGACGAGCAGAACTCACAGTAGAGTAGAAACACATAGAAGAGGAGCAGAACTCAGTAGAGTAGAAACACATAGAAGAGGAGCAGAACTCATAGTAGAGTAGAAACACATAGAAGAGGAGCAGAACTCATAGTAGAGTAGAAACACATAGAAGAGGAGCAGGACTCACAGTAGAGTAGAAACACATAGAAGAGGAGCAGAACTCAGTAGAGTAGAAACACATAGAAGAGGAGCAGAACTCATAGTAGAGTAGAAACACATAGAAGAGGAGCAGAACTCATAGTAGAGTAGAAACACATAGAAGAGGAGCAGGCCTCACAGTAGAGTAGAAACACATAGAAGAGGAGCAGGACTCACAGTAGAGTAGAAACACATAGAAGAGGAGCAGAACTCACAGTAAGGTAGAAACACCTAAGAGTAGAAACATCTAGACTACAGTGGGCATCACAGTGGAGTAGAAACACATAGTCTACAGTAGGCCTCACAGTAGAGTAGATACACATAGACTGGAGTAGCCCTCACAGTAGAGTAGAAACATCTAGAAGAGCTTCAGGCCTGCTCTTAAAGGGTCGAAGTTCTTCACGATCCTCGATGCTGCTTGCATGTTCCACATAAAACGCAGCCAGATGAAAGTTTATTCTCCATTTGTCGTCTTTCCTCTTCAACTCGTATATTTAAATGTAGCTAGTTGAGCGCAAACGTTGGAAACGGCCACTTATTTCTGAAGGACTGCATCCAGCCCCATAGGTTAAACAAAGCACTTAGATGCTCTGGTTAAGGGTGTGTGTCCGTGCGGGTATAGGGTATGGAGTGGGAAGGTAAGAGCTTCAGCACTCCAGGATGGATCCCTTGACCTTTCTGGGCCTCAGCCCAGAGAAACTGTTGCTTTTATTGGCTTCATTATGATTCTTATGTTGGCTATTGTTTCAGACTGCCTTCCAGCGAAAAAATCTCGCTCTCGCTCTCGCTCTCTCTCTGTCCCTCTCTCTCTGCATCTCTCTCTCTCTCTCTCTCTCTCCCTCGCTCCCTCTCTCTCTCTCTCTGCATCTCTCTCTCTATCTCTCCCCCTCTCTCCCTGCATTTCTCTCTCTCTTGCTCTCTCTCTCTCTCTCTCTCTCTCTCTCTCTCTCCCTTGCTCCCTCTCTCTCTCTCTGCATGTCTCCCCCCCTCTCTCTCACTCTCTCTCACTGCATCTCTCCCTCTATCTCTCTCTCTCACTCTCGCTCTCTCCTGCTCCCTCTCTCTCTGCATCCTCTCTCTCTCCCTCTCGCTCTCTCTGCATCCCTCTCTCTCTCCCCCTCTCTCTCTGCATTTTTCTCTCTCTCTCTCTCTCTCTCTCTCTCCCTTGCTCCCTCCCTCTCTCTCTCTCTCTCTCTCTCTCTGCATCTCTCCCGCTCTCTCTCTCTCTCTGCATCTCTCCATTTTATATCTCCAACCTTAGCCGTCCATCTGTGGACGTGAGGCTTCCAGGATAGTGAAGGCCCAGGGCCGAGGCGCTGCCACTAAAGGCCCGCTGATGGCTGGAGGACCGAGGTGTTGACGTCAAGCTGTTGTGGGAAGTGGGTGTATTTAATAGGATGATTCACGGGGACTTTGCCCAGGAGACCACAAATCCCATTCAGCGTCTTAATTCCCCTCCGATTAGACACGAAGAATGCCTCTAATGTGTCCAATCACGTGCGTTACATAATGTTACAATAACATCACATTAACAGCGTCGACGCCCGCACAGAAAGACAATTCTTCTCGAGCTCGGGAGAGCGTCTCTTCATACTCAACGGTGATCGCGAATCCCGCACCTTTATTTGTTCCCCGAATGTGTTTCCACTCTTCTTATTTTAGATGGTGGTTTGCATGGACATCGGAACAAGGTGGGATGTCACCCTCTCCCACCAGCATGACACCTGCAGACAGCCTTCCTCATAACACATCTATCAGGCAGCTACTTCCAGTAGTGCACCGTTCCAGACATGCAAGACTCCGTTATAATTATAATAATATACAATCAATTGTATATTATTATAATAACCGTTCAGATTTCTTTATCTACGAAGACCGGCTGCACGGGGAGAGACTCGCCCCTAACGGCTCCTCACACAGACCCCCTACTCCCCTCAGAGCCCTACTCCCCCTCAGACCCCTACTCCTCACACAGACCCCCTACTCCCCTCAGAGCCCTACTCCCCCTCAGACCCCTACTCCCCCTCAGACCCCTACTCCTCACACAGACCCCCTACTCCCCTCAGAGCCCTTCTCCCCCTCAGAGCCCTACTCCCCCTCAGACCCCTACTCCTCACACAGACCCCCTACTCCCCTCAGAGCCCTACTCCCCCTCAGACCCCTACTCCCCCTCAGACCCCTACTCCTCACACAGACCCCCTACTCCCCTCAGAGCCCTACTCCCCCTCAGACCCCTACTCCCCCTCAGACCCCTACTCCTCACACAGACCCCCTACTCCCCTCAGAGCCCTACTCCCCCTCAGAGCCCTACTCCCCCTCAGACCCCTACTCCTCACACAGACCCCTACTCCCCTCAGAGCCCTACTCCCCTCAGAGCCCTACTCCTCACACAGACCCCTACTCCCCCTCAGACCCCTACTCCTCACACAGACCCCCTACTCCCCTCAGAGCCCTACTCCCCCTCAGACCCCTACTCCTCACACAGACCCCTACTCCACTACTCCCCTACTCCACTACTCCACTACTCCCCTACTCCACTACTCCCCTGCTCCTCCTCAGAGCCCTACTCCCCTACTCCCCTACTCCACTACTCCCCTACTCCACTACTCCCCTACTCCACTACTCACCTACTCCCCTACTCCACTACTCCACTACTCCCCTACTCCACTACTCCCCTACTCCCCTACTGCCCTACTGCCCTACTCCACTACTCCCCTACTCCACTACTCCTCCTCAGAGCCCTACTCCACTACTCCACTACTCCCCTACTCCACTACTCCCCTACTCCCCTACTCCACTACTCCCCTACTCCCCTACTCCACTACTCCTCCTCAGAGCCCTACTCCACTACTCCCCTACTCCCCTACTCCACTACTCCCCTACTCCACTACTCCCCTGCTCCTCCTCAGCGCCCGTGGGATCCCGGGCGCTCTCTGCAGTTGTTCTGCAGGCCGGGGCCCCTGGCTCGTGACTCCGGTGCCCGGGGGCCCGCGCTCCGGGCTGTCAACGGGTGCATTGTGTCGGGCCCTCAGGTTCATGGGAGAGGTGGAACCCTGGGGGTCCGGCCCTGACCCGGGGGCCCCTGGGCCTTAGGGGGGTCTTAGCCGGGGCCGTACATCTGTAACTCACTGGGTTAAATATCAGACTCTGGGGGCCCTGCAGGAGAGGGAAGGTCGTGTTCTAGAAGGGGGGTGAACCGCTGCAGATGAGCCCCGGTACGCCTCGCAGATCCACCACGACAATATCGTTAAAAAAAAACCCCAAAAAAGGAATTAAGTTCCTCACCGGTGGTTTTATTAAAATATTTGCAGAGACGAGACCGGAGCACAGCGGCGGCGTTGAGGGGGAACTCAGAGCAGCGGAAACAGTTGCAGACGCAGCAGCTCCGCAGAGCGTCTGTGCGCCTTCAGTCTTATTTGTACATATTTAAGCAAGCTGTCAGCCGGTCACATCTCTGCTCGTCTAAATCCAATCCTGCCGGTGTCTCCGTGCCGGCGGAAACAAGTCTGCGTTCACACCCGGAGTCGCTGCTCGGTGACTAACCTAACGCCGGGGATGTGACGACGACGGAGCTGTTTGCCGTGAGGAGTGAGTGACAGGCCACAGGGCCTGTCACTCACTCCTCACGGCAAACAGCTCCGGCATTAGGTTAGGCCACAGGGCCTGCCCTAGAGCCTAGTTTCCGGTCGTTCTCGGGCCTTTTGTCTGACTGCTGCAGCAGCCCCGGAAGACAACTCAGGGAGACGACGACCGAAATAACAAGGGCTGCTTTGAGTTGTGTGATTCTTGGCCACCTACGCCACCAGGTGAACGATTTCTGTGTGCGGGTGTAAATGTGTGTCACGGTCGCGGGCGTGGACCTGTCACGGCAGGGGGGTGGAGAGGATTTAGAACGGAGCTAAGTGGGTGTGCCGTCTGACAGAGGGGCTGAGTGGCTGCTATGGCTTTAGCTCCCCCTTGCTTAGGTCGGTGTTTCTAAGTCGTGCGGTGCAGTGCATAGATACCAGATTAGAACAGCTTGCTGTCTGTCACACAAACGCTGAGAAAGATCCCAAAAAGCTGAATTCCTCACTTTTCCTGTTGGTGACCCCAAAGAAAGATCTCTCTATTTTGATCAACCCGGTAATAGGGCTGCTGGGTAGTGACGGCGCACATTGAGGATTATGTAGGATAACGTGCGGCGGGAGACTTTCTGTGATTCCGGTGGTAATAGTTCCTTTTCTGCAGCACTGAGGAATTTCTCAAATGCTTCCCCTGTCACCAGCC
>NC_044067.1:2119158-2131658 GCF_902167405.1 Gadus morhua | reverse complement strand
CAGAAGCTGTTGGGGGGAGGATGGGGAGGCGGGGGGTACTGAGGAGGAGAGGAGAGGACCAGGACGGACGGTGGTCCTGACGTAGAGATGTTACCGTGAACACGCTGGGCTAATTAAAAGACGGCGTGGGAAGGGGTGTTGTTGATGGTGCCGTCAGTGTTACAAGCAGCCTGGAGTGTGTTTTAATAGTGCCTACAGTGTGAACGAAAAAGGAACAATGCAAAAGTGTGTTCTGTGTGCTGAAACAAAAGGTTAGTTCTCACAGCAGGGGGCAATTAGGTTTCAACCGCCGTTAATCACAAGACTTTACTCATCGCCGGCCGCCGCAGGATGCTGGCCGGACACGCTTTGTGTTTTTAAATAGTCCGGTTTGACTGCAGGTTCAACACTAGCAGCATGTTGGCTGGTGCTGAATGATGGCTACATGCACTGTTTATTTACTATGGGTTCTCTGTGTTCATTAAGTCATTACTGTTCTACGTGATGTATATAGAACACCAATGACATAAGTAATGTTCTAAGTGATGTACATCGAACATTAATAACATAATTAAGGTTCTTTGTGACGTACATGGAACATTAATAACATCATTAATTTTCATAGAACATTAATAACATAATAAAAGCTATTTATATTACACATAGAACACTAAGAACATCATTAATGTTCTATGTGATCTACATAGAACATTAATAACATCGTTAATGTTCTATGTGATGTACATAGAACATTAATAACATCATTAATGTTCTAAGTGATGTACATGGAACAGTAATAACATAATTAAGGTTCTTTCTTATGTACATAGAACATAAATAACATCATTAATGTTCTATGTGATGTACACGGCGGCAGTACATTTCTAGAGGACGATGAAATCTATCAGACTCTGTTACGTAGGACTGAGAAAACCCAAAAAAGCGTGCTGGGAATAGGGAGGTCTTGGAGCGATCCATGGGACTCCTTCCACTGTGATGCTGCACCATATGATCCTAATGACAACACTGGGTGCTCAGTTACTGAAGTGATGTACTAACGCCTGACAACAGCTGACGATGAGACAAGGACGACACACACTCCTTTCAGCCGTCTTGAATAACCACGAGACTCCGATGTTTCTCTCATTCCCATTGATGGAACCATCAGAGCGTGTTCTTGAAGCCCATTTGTTTTTGAACACTGAAGCGATTTCTCAACGAAACGATTTGAATTGATTGCTGATTATAGATTATAACCACCATGATATTAAGGTTATCAATCAAAAAAACAATTATTATTAACAATGGCTCAATTTTTTGCCATAAAATATAGACCCGAGCACTTTTCTCCCCCGTCTGAGTTTGACCTGACTGTTGAGTAACGATAAGGGCTGGAGGGTGGAGGAGGGGTGGGGGAGAGGGGGAGGAGAGGGGTAGGAGGGGAGGGGAGATGGAGGAGCTGGATGGGAGGGAGGAGAGGTGGGGGAGAGATGAAGGGGCTGGAGGAGGGGGAGGAGAGGTAGAGAGGGTAGGTGGAGGAGGAGAGTTTGAGGAGAGGTCGTCGTTTGCCGTGGCCAGTGTCAGTGCTGGGCTGGGTCCGTTTACTTTGCCCTCAGAGCCTCTTAACGACCAACGGCTGGCTGGAGGGCGGCGGCGGGGGGGGGGGGGGGGGGGGGGGCTATTAGTGGGTAGAATGACTCTGTCTGGGGCGCTGAAGTATGGCTGCCCCTGGATCCTGGAATCACCTGCAGCTCAGGTGCACCTCAGTCTCAGACACTGTTCAGAGATCAGCCTGCAGCAACACTCTCCAGTATAGGTCCGGTGGACTTTAGTCCCAGACGCTGTTCTGGGGTCAGCCTGCAGCAGCACTCTCCAGTATAGGTCCGGTGGACTTTAGTCCCAGACGCTGTTCTGGGGTCAGCCTGCAGCAACACTCTCCAGAAGGTCAGGTGGCCATCAGTCCAAGACACTGTTCAGAGATCAGCCTGTAGATCTGAGGGTTAAGGCTATTCTGGAAGAGTCTTCCAATGCTGTATTCCTGAGATCATAGTTTAATTTGTGTGAACCTCGACAGGATGTCACACAACATCGAAAATGAAGTGTAGCCTGAGGAGTGAGAGAGTTAAACGTGTGGTATCATCTTGTGCGTTACATTACACAAGACTGGAACTTGTTAACCAGAGTGTACTTTGTTTGAGAAGTTGTTGCTGCTATGTTCTCAAATCTGACAGTTTCTCCTCCATATGCCGTGTTGGTGAAATACCAACCAGACGGCTGAATACTGATGCCCAAACCCAGCAGGAGAGCTCCATCTCTGTATCGATTCTGACCTTCTGTTTGTGGACTGCAAAAGTACAACTTATTAAAAATACTGCAGCCAGCGCTATGTAAAAACGCCCCCAGTTCTGACTTGATGACAGTGGTTGTTGGGGGGGCGTGCACAGAAGGCGATTCACAGTAATTACTGTGTGGCCTCGCTACGTAAAGCATTCCCCCCGGGCGCGACACCCCCAGAATCCCCCCCCCCCCCCCCCCCCTCCCCCCCCGCCGGTAACGAGCCGTGGTGGCGGCGAATCGCACGGTGAATACTTTGGGATCATTATTGGATTCATTCTTCTCCGAATACACGGGCTTCATAGCGTGACCTCGCCAGGGTCATTTGCATATGCGTATCGGTCTGGAAGCTCTCCGTTAATTTTTGATTTCCAAGGGTCATTATCTGCGGGCGCGGACCACAATGCCTCTGGATGCGATTGGATAG
Organism: Gadus morhua; assembly: GCF_902167405.1. Taxonomy (NCBI): domain Eukaryota; kingdom Metazoa; phylum Chordata; class Actinopteri; order Gadiformes; family Gadidae; genus Gadus; species Gadus morhua. The sequence goes on along the minus strand of NC_044067.1, from coordinate 2,128,918 downwards.
ACCCGCAACCAATCAGACCAACCAATCAGAAGCAGCAAAAGACTCTGTTGTTTATGTAAATGCCTGAATGGCGTAGGCTCCTCCTCTGGTCAGTCATTATGTTAAACCCGCCCCCTATTAGATAAAGGGCTGTGATTGGCCCGACCCGGGAAGCTTGGGGGTGGGGGGGAGGGCAGACGCATGCGCCAGAGCAAATAAAGCATGAGCTTGCAGATTCCTCTGGTACCCAGGCCACATCCATTACCTAGTGTTCTGTAAAGGACCTGTCACACACACACACACAGACACAGACACACACACACACACACACACACACACACACACACACACACACACACACACACACACACACACACACACACACACACACACACACACACACAGAACAGTGTGCCTCCCCCCCCCCCCCTCCTCCACTGACAGATCATCTGTGAGACCAAAGTGCTGCACTCACCTTGGCTGGAGAAGAGGACGCCCCCCCCCCCCCCCCCCCCTTTGTAAAAGTGTCTTGGGGTGCCTCGAAACCCCTCCTTCCTTCCTCCTGTATGTTGATATACGACTGACACCTTTTAAGTGATGTTCTGAGCTTCTTGGACACCCTCAGAGACACACAGGATGGTAGAGAGAGAGCGAGCGAGAGAGAGAGAGAAAGAGAGAGAGAGAGAGAGACAGAGAGGGAGAGGGAGAGATGGAGAGAGAGAGAGAGAGAGAGAGAGAGAGAGAGAGAGAGAGAGAGAGAGAGAGAGAGAGAGAGAGGGAGAGATGGAGAGATGGAGAGATGGAGAGATGGAGAGAGAGAGAGAGAGAGAGAGAGAGAGAGAGAGAGATGCTGCTGCTGGTGTCATTTTATTGTCCCGGTGACGCCCCCCCCGCCCCGTCTGATGGAGGGCCCTCTGTGCGGGGGCTCCGGGGGCCAGCAGAGACCGGTTGACCCCAGCCTGTATTACAGCCCCCCTCTCCCCGCTCTCTCAGACGGGCGAGCGAGAGCGGTGAATTCATCAATGTTGTGAAGGGCCGGCTTTATCCCCCCCCCCCCCCCCCCCCGCTGTAATATACCTGCGCTCGGTCCCCCATCTCAGCGTAACGGCCTCACGACACCCAGAGGGGGTCTGCTTCTCTCCCAGAGTGAACCCCCCCGGGAAATACTTCCAAAGCTGGAAATTGGAAAAGCTTTGATTTGTCCACGACAGTGTAATGATGAGCTAGTACCATACTCTGTATTGATGAACTCGTTGTACTACTTTACAGTGTATTGATGAGCTCTAAGATGTAGTACTATACTGTGTATTGATGAGCTCGTTGTACTACTGTACTGTGTATTGATGAGCTTGTTGTACTACTGTACTGTGTATTGATGAGCTCCAAGATGTAGTACTATACTGTGTATTGATGAGCTCGTTGTACTACTTTACAGTGTATTGATGAGCTTGTTGTTGTAGTACTATACTGTGTATTGATTAGCTTGTTATACTACTTTACAGTGTATTGATGAGCTCTAAGATGTAGTACTATACTGTGTATTGATTAGCTCGTTATACTACTTTACAGTGTATTGATGAGCTCTAAGATGTAGTAATATACTGTGTATTGATGAGCTCTACGATGTAGTACTGTACTGTGTATTGATGAGCTCTAAGATGTAGTACTATACTGTGTATTGATGAGCTCGTTGTACTACTTTACAGTGTATTGATGAGCTTGTTGTTGTAGTACTATACTGTGTATTGATTAGCTCGTTATACTACTTTACAGTGTATTGATGAGCTCTAAGATGTAGTACTATACTGTGTATTGATTAGCTCGTTATACTACTTTACAGTGTATTGATGAGCTCTAAGATGTAGTAATATACTGTGTATTGATGAGCTCTACGATGTAGTACTGTACTGTGTATTGATGAGCTCTAAGATGTAGTACTATACTCTGTATTGATGAGCTCGTTGTACTACTTTACAGTGTATTGATGAGCTCTAAGACGTAGTACTATACTGTGTATTGAATAGCTCGTTGTACTACTTTACAGTGTATTGATGAGCTTGTTGTTGTAGTACCATACTGTGTATTGATCAGCTCTAAGATGTAGTACTATACAGTGTATTGATGAGCTCTAAGATGTAGTACTATACTGTATATTGATGAGCTCTACGATGTAGTACCATACTGTGTATTGATGAGCTTGTTGTTGTAGTACCATACTGTGTATTGATGAGCTCTAAGATGTAGTACTATACTGTGTATTGATGAGCTTGTTGTACTACTTTACAGTGTATTGATGAGCTCTAAGACGTAGTACTATACTGTGTATTGATTAGCTCGTTGTACTACTTTACAGTGTATTGATGAGCTCTAAGATGTAGTACTATACTGTATATCGATGAGCTTGTTGTTGTAGTACCATGCTGTGTATTGATGAGCGCCAAGATGTAGTACTATACTCTGTATTGATGAGCTCGTTGTACTACTTTACAGTGTATTGATGAGCTCTAAGATATAGTACTATACTTTATATTGATTAGCTTGTTGTTGTAGTACCATACTGTGCATTGACTAGCTCTACGATGTAGTACTCTACTGTATATTGATGAGCTAGTACTACTACTATACATACTACTATACTGTGTATTGATGTGCTCTAAGATGTAGTACTATACTGTGTATTGATTAGCTTGTTGTTGTAGTACCAGGGATGGAAATTAACACCCGCCACACGCCATTTGCGGGTGAATTGTGTCACTTCACCCGCCACTGTGTCGGGTAATACTTTCCAATCAGGTCCGATCAAATTTGCATATTTAATACATTCGTTATACGGCGCTGCACGGTTCCACAACTATTACTGCCAACATCCGGCCCCCTGCTTCTTCTACGGCTCTTTTGCTGAATTGCGACTGTCAGAATCCGGGATAATATATCGGTAACAGGGCTCTCAAGTCTCACGCATTCGGCGTGAGACACACAAAATTCAACCCATGCACACGCCACAGTTCGCATTACTCAAGCAGAGAAATTACCAGGATAGCCCCCACCAATTTGGGCCGCTATTTAAGTGTTACAGGTAGGTGTCAAATCGGTTACCCATACGTAGGGTAACCAGACGTCCTCTTTTGCCCGGACATGCCCTCTTTTTGAGACACTTTTAAAAAATGTGTGGCGGAATTTCAAAATCGTCCGGGATTTTATTAAAGCCTCATACATGTTTACATTGAATATGCGTTGCGTTTCCCTGGGTCGTTCACAAACTAGTTAGGCTACGCCCTCCCCTACTCAGTTCTGTTCGCTTTGCATTGGTGGAAGTGAGTAGGGGGAGTGGTTAAGTAGAGCCTTTGGATTGGACGGCTTGACTTACACAGTTACCGTCGTGTTTTGTATTTATTATTTTACCATTATTGTTTTATAGGGACAAACATTAACAAATTTATCCTAAAGGGGATTGATAAAGTTCTATCTATTGAACAGAAAGAAACACTTGGTCATACTTTACACACTTTACCACAGCATTGGCCTACTGAATGCCACAGATATATTTTCAGCATTGGACTGAATGCCACATAAATATATCATTAAGTTTTTGGAGTTTGCAACGTTTAAAAGTTCAGAGTATAAAGTTCAAGTATATGCCTGCTCTACTTGTATTGCTTAAGCCAATAGCCTTTTGAGGCAGTGTTTTTTTCTGAATATTAGTGTTAAGGGCCAATTATGCTTACTATCATACGTTAGTCACTTATAGTAACTTTTCTTATCTATTGTTACTATTATATTGTTTAAAATGTACTCATATATTAAAAAAATATATAGCGTATAAAAAGTGGCTGGTAAAAAAGATGAATGGCTGGTAGATTTTTAAATCTACCTGCCACAGTGGCTGGTGGGCAAAAAAGTTAATTTCCATCTCTGTGTAGTACCATATTGTGCATTGACTAGCTCTACGATGTAGTACTCTACTGTATATTGATGAGCTAGTACTACTACTATACATACTACTATACTGTGTATTGATATCAATACAAAGGATGTTGTTTGTTGACATCAGTGACTGATTTATGAGCTGTGCCACAAGCTACTGAGTTCTTCTTTTAATGAGTTCTGGTTTCAGTTTGTTTGATGCTTTGTATATCATCAATATAATCCGTGGTTCCCACCTCAAACTACAAATGCATGCGCATTATAAGTAGCTCCATGTATATATATATATTTATACAACTACATGTACAGATAACTAACTACATGAACATATACCTAACTACATATTCAGATAACTAACTACATGCACATATACCTAAATACATATACATATAACTAAATACATAAAGATAGAACTAACTATACATACATATAACTAGCATAAACATGTTACATCTCCGCAGTGTAAACAGTCCAGGGCCCTGACGTCGTTCCCCGCATGCATATTGCAAACAGCCGAGCTCCGGCTCCGTCGTTGCGCTACCATCATTTGTAAGCCATACATTAAACATTAAAGCCAATAACTGCAGTGTGCTGCTAGCTCAGGGACGGCTCGTATGATTTGCAACCGTCGATAAAAGGGAGAACTTCAAAGTAACTCTGAGATGAGAGCGCGGCCGAGATAAGTTCAGACCAGACGCGGGGCGCCTGATGGCGTTCATAGGTTAAGTTTGTTTAAATGCCTCGTGCAAAGTTAAGAAGATGAAGAGAAAGATGGATAATCAGGCTTAGGTCACAACTTTATCGCTGTGGAACTGTGGCCTCGACTTAATGTCTAACGATCGCGGTCGTGATACTCGCAGGGCATCAGTCATTCTGCTGTAAAGCCATCGATCAGATGTATATGGATTAGAGAGTTTTGAGGGAGGGGGCTCACTTTCAGGACTCATATTTGTTCTTCATGATGAATCCACTTAAACGATGATGATTCTCCGAGTTGACCTTTCCTCGGGACCAAGCGGATATCATCTCCTCACACCTCCATGTGAGGGGGGAAATATGGATCTTGGATTCTGGCAATCAGGCTGGCTGTTGTTCTCCCTGGGCCTCTGTTTACGATGTCAGGGATCAGCGGCCGGCGTGGGCTGGCGGTGACCGCGGGAGCGTCTCCGCGTCGCGTCTCGAGCGCCAGACCGCAGCTGATATTGGATTCGAGGCGGTGTGAAATGAGAAGCTGACAGGCGATTGGCTGAGTCAGCGGCTGTCTCTGCTCTGTTTTGGGGAGAGGGCAGAGTGATGTAGATCATTAACTTTTGATTCACTTCGGCATTTCCCCCTTTGTCATCAATTATGCAATATCAGAGAGCAGGCTGATATTTTTTAAGGAGATGCATTTCGTCGTCTTCCATCTCTCAGTGACTTTGATAACCCCCCCACCCCCCCCCCCCCCCCCCCCCCAGTGTGCCCCCCTGCCGCCAACCCCTCCAAAGACACCTCTCTAGTTCCAACAGCCAGAGGACTGCAGCACACTCACACAACTCCTTCATAGGCTTGATTAAAATGTTACTCATGAAACATAACAATGTTTCCCCGTTTTATTAAATTACAATTTCTGCAGCAGAGTGTGAAGAGAGCTGAGCAGAGGCTGGCTCTGCAGTCAGTGGCAGCTCCCACCCTGGGACGACTAAACAATTACCAGCAGAAGGAAATACAGTTCTGTGCTCACGTATTGATACAGAAATAAAGGAAAAACAATATAAATAACAATACGTCCTCGGTTCCAGGGTAGTTTTCCGTTGCTTCCGTGGCGGGCTCCAGGTTAATAGGACACGTCTGGATATTCCGGAGGAGCGGTAATTGCTTTGGGAGCCCGCTGCCTTTATAAAATGACGATAATGTGACCCTCTTGTTGAACCCCTCGCATTCATCTTCCCCCCCTTTCTTCACTGCTTCTGCCTTTGTGTGCATAATAGTCTCGCTTTTCGCTAATTTGGGAATTGCGCATTCACAAATGCAACGGAAAATAATGAACGTTTGCATTGTCATGGTAATCACGATAGTGAATGTGCACGAGTTTGACTTCTAAATGTGGCGATCTCCATCGCTCGTCCGTAAACGCACGTTAACCAGTCAGAATAGCTGATGTGTACCATGTGACATCATCTATCGATTAGCTCCTCCTCCTGAGGGAGGGATGCTTAGGGATAGAGAGGATGCATTGTAAGGCAAGGAGAGTGTGTTCCTATAGCAGCATTCCAACACCAGGCCTTTCATGGTGCTTTACAAAGGAAGAACTCGCATGTAAAAACATCCAAAGCCAAATCATTAAAAAGATAGGAGAAATGTACAATTCATGAAATGAAAATCACACACTGGTGTTCATGTAAGATGCTAAGAGCATATATGTAGTGCAGATATATATTTTTAATAAAAGCTGACCTCACATGTTCTTGAAGTTTGTTCCAGATCTGTGGACAAGCACACACACACTCACGCACGCACGCACACACACTCACACACACACACACACACACACACACACACACACACACACACACACACACACACACACACACACACACACACACACACACACACACACACATATATATTAATACACACACACTGCACATCTCAGATGCCAGGATGTGTAATGAGCGGTGTGTTTCCTGCCTGCAGGCGAGCATCTCCGGGTGTGTTCTCGTGGGAACACGTGTTGCACGCAGGAGATGGAAGACTCCTTCGGACCGCGGAGCAAGCAGGACTTCGAGACTCTGGTCGACGAGACGAGCCATGAATTACGGAGCACCTTCGTCTCCAGACATGCAAAGTTTGACGGTAAGCAGACTAAATATTTACCTGCAAATGGATGTTTTTCAATGCACTTCCCGGGCGCCTTTCATTATGCAACCGCAGCGAGGAGGAGAAGTAAAGCTTTTCCTGAGGATGGTGTCAGAACGAATTTGGACAGGCTGCTGTTTGCCGCTCCCCACAGAGGAAACGGCAACACGAAGCTGCATCAATGTGTTTTGGAGTGAAGCCGGATTAAGGCAGGCCGGCCGCTAGCTCAGCCGACTGACAGCGGGCCGGCCTGGGGAGGGCTGCATTATTCAGGGTGCTGGCTGCCGTTCTGCTGGGTGTAAACTCGGCCCACCCCCTCGCTGCCCCTCCTGACCACACAGTCTCTGATAGGCCTCGAGGTCCGGTGGGGGGGGGGCGGGGGGTGGGGAGGGGGCGTCTGGTCGATCCCACTCCCCCCTCGCCCTCCCGGGGTTCACTTTGTACGGCGGGGTCTGTCTGACGGTCGAACGGCAGACGGAGGCACCGCGGACGAGGAGGAGGAAATGAGTTCTCAAGCAGAGTCAATCAAAGAGCTGATGAAGGAGGGGGTGCTGAATCCAACCCCCTACCAGGCCCAGTTTGATAGCAGAGTACGATGGTGTGAGGGAAGTATAGTGTAACATAGTATTATTGGGTAATATATAGCATTATATAGTATAGTATAGAATAAAGTAGTATAACATGGTATTATTGTGTAATATAATATAGTACGGCGTTATTGCAGTATTAGTATCATAATATACATAATACATACTATAGCACAAAATAGTAATATAGCCTGTATATAATATCGCATAACATAGTATAGTATAGTATAGCATAGTACTATTGTATAATATATAGCATAGGACGGCAATAATGCAGTGTTATTACTGTGTATTTATAGTATAGAGTACCATAATATAATATAGAACAGAACAGTTTAGTATATTCTGTATATCATATTGCATAACATAGAATCGTATAGTATAACCTAGTGTAGCATAGTATAATTGTGTAATATATAGCTTAGCAGGGCAATAGTAGTATTAGTACTGTGTATTTATAGTATAGCGTACCATAACATAACATAGTACAGTGTAGTATATCCTGTATATTATGTAGCACAGAACAGTGTAGTGTATCCTATATATTATATAGCATTACATGCTATAGTGGTGTGGAGAGTGCAGCATTGCACAGTGAAGCACAGCATCTGAAATGCATGAGACATCGAACACGATTCGGTGTTCAGCATTCTGCCGGCTGCAGCCACAGTATTATGGTATGTTTCAGTCCATTCCAGTGTAGGTCACGGACACGGAGGACAAACAGGCCATATGCATAATGCCATGGCAACCTTACGTCACAGCCTTAATGAGTTATGCATCCGCCCCAATTACCTATGGCTTCATATGATGGATGGGAGAAAATGAACCCACCGAATGGCTAATAGCGCTTATTAATTAAGTACCGCAGAAGTGGTGACACGTATCGTGTGTTTTTCCCTGCGTCGTTTAGTTCTGAAGATACTCTCAACTCTCCCGTGAACTCTGTGCTCCACTCTGCGCCCTGTGCTCCGTCCTGTGGCCTCTGCGCTCGACTGTGCAGGTCTGAGTGCTGCTGTGACACTGAGCTGTGATATCAGCGGGCCTGCACCTCGGGAGCTCTGGGCTGCAGCGCCCGCCTTTCAACCCTCTCCCTGTTTTAATAGCGCTCTCTCTTACTCAGTCCCTCTAACCTCTCACTGTCACTCTGCCTCTCCCTCTCTCTCTGTCTGTCTATGTCTCTGTCTCTGTCTCTCGCTTTAACGGTCACCCTCTCTATTCCACCTCTCTCTCTCCCTCCATCTCCCTCTCTCTCTGTCTGTCTCTGTCTCTGTCTCTGTCTTTAACGGTCACCCTCTCTATTCCACCTCTCTCTCCCCCTCCATCTCCCTCTCTCTCTGTCTGTCTCTGTCTCTGTCTTTAACGGTCACCCTCTCTATTCCACCTCTCTCTCTCCCTCCATCTCCCTCTCTCTCTCTGTCCTTCTGTGTCCCAAACCCCCTCTTTCTCTTGTCTCTGTCTTTCTCTGCCTCCCTCTCCCTCTCTCTCTGTGATTCCCCCTCCCCCCCCCTCAGTCTTTCACTCCTCTGGTAACCACACTGTATCTCACTCACAACATCCCTCTTTGTCGGCCTCCAGAATGTCTTGGTACAGAGAGTGATGACCGTGGTGCCTGGAAGTGAAGTCCCATTCAGCTTTAAGACTTTGGTGTCTCACTGTGCGCTCAGACATGAAACCCATGTTTGGTTTGTGAGACTCAGGCAGAGCTGTGGATACGGGCCTGTGTGCAACCGAGCGGCCATTTTTCTTTCAGTACAGAGGATCAGGTAGATACACTGAAAAGGTGGGACACCACGGTGATAAGACGATGCAGTGACGTTTATGAATCTTAAGTGACTACCTGCCGTCTATCTGTGTATCACATGTGGTTAAAGGACTCTGTCTTCCTTTAGTATGTTGAGCATTGTGTTGTATTCGGTTAATCATTGATGGTCTCATGTTTATAGCTAATAAATCATTGTGTTTATGGTCCACTTTACAGAGTGAGAGAGTGTGTGTGCACACGTTTGTTTGTTTGTGAGTCAGTATATGTGTGGGCGTGTGTCTAATGAGTCTATCTAATCTATTCAAACTTGTGTAACAAAAATGTCAATGAGATCACGATGCTTTTTAGAACCAAATTGCATAACTCTCCCTGTATGAGGCGGCATTGTTTCCAGAAGAACCGAGTGGTTTTGAGGCGTGTGCGTCCAGGAATGCATCCCATGTGCTTCCCTAGTGGCCGACTGCTCGATAGACCGTGGCAGCCATGAAGGCACTGCACTTGGAGAGGATGGTCACGTCCCATCGTCCTGCACTCGCACACACAGAAGGCATCCACCAAAATAGCATCCTTATGTTGACGAGAAGAGTAACGCGTTTCACCGTGATGGGTGAGGACCGGATTAGCAGTTAGCTCTATTAGCAAAGCTAATGCCTCCTCGCGGCACACA
>NC_044067.1:2102321-2119058 GCF_902167405.1 Gadus morhua | reverse complement strand
CGTCGACTCTCTACCGCCGCGGTGGTGCGGGTCTCAGCGCGGGGCCCCCCGGAGTCGCAGGGGCCCGGAGTCACGTCGGCTCGGCACACTGAACTCAGAGTCATCTGGTCGTTGGCGGTGGAGGATCCAAGCGTGTGATTCCTCTCCCCTGCTGGCCGGCGGCGGCAGACAGCGGTCTTGTTATAGCGGGCTAATTGTGCAGGAAAGCAGATTAGGGGTGTGTCGCGCGATGTACTCCTTGACCATGTGCTAATGTGATGACAAGTTTGGGGGCCCTCTCTGGGCACGAGCGCGTCGCACGCCAGGGCACTCTTGGCAGCGGCTGTAATCTCCCCGTTCGGCGCTAAGTCGGCACAACGGCTCCGCGGAGTATGGATCATCGCTGGCTCATTATTTTCCACATAAAGCCTTGTATTGGAGTGGCTCCCCCGGTGTTGATCTCTCATTAAGCGTGCTATGTAAATGCTCTGGCGCCCGTGTAAGCGACACGTCCCCCCGAGGGGCCCGCCGCTTGTTAAGGAGGGCAGGGGGGGGCTGCGGGGGATTTGGGTCAGTCGCCTTCGCCAGAACTTGAATTTCAGGTTCTGCCTAAAGCCCCCCCCCCTCCGCCCCCTAACCCCTCCCGCCGCCGCCACCATCATCCCGGCTCGGCTTTTCTCTGGTAATGTTTTTTTTTGTGCGCGCTGATGTTGTGTTTTAGATGTCAGCCCCGGAGCTGTCCAGGATTCTTCCCGCAGACACACAAAGCCGTGTCGTCTCAGTGTCTGCTTCCAAGTGTTCGTGTTACCTCTGGAACCGCTGCTGGCTGCTCACCAGCACACGGGCCTACATGTTCACCCCTCGTCTGTTCTGCACCGCCTCCCAACAGACCCTGTTTGCTCCGTGCTCCCACCGGGAAGGGGCGAGGGAGGGGGAGAGAGAGAGAGAGAGAGAGAGAGAGAGAGAGAGAGAGAGAGAGAGAGAGAGAGAGAGAGAGAGAGAGAGAGAGAGAGAGAGAGAGGGACACAGAGAGAGGGAGAGAGAGAGAGGGAGATGGAGAGGGAGAGAGGGAGAGGGAGAGAGGGAGAGGGAGAGAGAGACGATGTGGCCGGCTCACGTGCTTCATTTCATGACCCGGCGAAGACGTAGTGCATCGTGGCATAGTTTGCTTCATCGATTACGTGTACATAAACATCTCTGGTAAGATTCTTGAATTGGGTTCGGGGAAAATATCCCTGAGGTTCATTACCGGAATCTGAATCTTCCTCACATCGAGGACAGCCGTCATCATCTATTGTACGTCAAATTAAGAGGGAATTTCTTGTTTACTTGCCAACATGACAACAATTCACGAAGCTCTAACTACCTGTGTTGACTGACGCAAGACTCTGTGTGTGTGGGTGTGTGTGTGTTGTGTGTGTGTGTGTGTGTGTGTGTGTGTGTGTGTGTGTGTGTGTGTGTGCGCGTGCGCGTGTGCGTGTGTGTGTCGGTGTGTGTCTGGTGCGAGACGTACCGGCAGAAACATTGTACCCTTCCGCACAATGTACACTTGCGCGTGGTGAATGACGCAACAGGAAAACACACTTGACAGCTCGCGTCGTCTCTCTGATGCCCCACATACATAAATCTGCTCCTTATTACTGCTCCGTGTCAACCACGTATATTTTTACACACCCTGCGTATCAAAGTGTGGCTCGACGCGCTCAAAGGGGAAGTAAGTCAGGTTCACTGGTGTCAGGTGAGTCTTTAAAGGAGTCGACTCCGTTTGGGGGGAAATAAATAAAAAATAAAAGCCCGTCGCCTCGTTTGTGGATCCACTTTGAATAAAGTAATTCGAGGCCCTCACAGGTGTTCCGCGTGGCCTGCTCCGCACAATAACCAACAACATCAGCATGTTGGGGTCCGCCTGGAGGCGGGCGGAGATTATCCCCCCTGCAGCCGCCGCCGCCGCCGCTGCCCGTGGGAGGGAGAGAGACGGGAGTGGGGGGAGAAAGGTGGGAGGGATGGGAGAGAGGCAGGAGCTGTTGGAGAGAGACGGGAGAGAGACAGGCATGGTGGGAGAGAGGTGGGGGAGAGGTGGGAGAGAGGTGGGAGAGAGGTGGGGGAGAGGTGGGAGAGAGGTGGGGGAGAGGTGGGGGAGACAGACAGGAGGGGTGGGGAGGGAGGTGGCGGAGAGCGGCTCAACTGGTGGAGCAGGCCCCGGACTGGGAACAAATCAGACGGTGGCACTCTGCGATGGGTCTGCAGCCGAGGTGAAAGCGGCTGAAATAAAGCGTTTCCAGTAGCCTGGCAGACTCCAAGTTAGAGACTGAACAAGTGAGGGACGTAAATGAAGATATGAGGGTGAGGGAGTGCGAGAGAGACACATTGAGTCATTCTAAGGAAACAGTTCAATCAACTCACCCCTTCCCCAGCAACTGACTCACAATTGATATTAGAGTCTGACCTTTCCATTGTAAAAACACATTGTAATGCGTATCACGTTGTATGTTTGAAGATTGTAGGTAATTTCCTTCTGCAACTGACTAATATTGTAATTATTCCATGTCTTAGGGTGTGTCTTACATTGAACTCCCTCTGCCTTGGCGAGGTAAGCGTATTCTTCGCCTGCCATTGAAGCCTTTGAAAGTAGCGTCTCGAACGGCGGAGGTGTGCGGGGCCGTCTTTGTCGGCCTTGCAGCGTTCTGTTGTCAACCGCACAAAGGCGGCCCAAGGTCAGAGCCTTTGATTGCTTTCAGTGCGTCGAATTCTCTCCTCCAAATCTCTTTCTCCCTGCAAACATGCAGACAGAGAACAATACCGAACCCTGTTGGAGAGTCATTACCTCTTAGTGTAGTCCTTTGTGACTACAAAGCACACAGCGCAAACGACCACACACACACACACACAAACGTGCAGACACACACACCCACACACGCACATGCATGCAGACACGCACGCACACACAAGCACACACAAACGACCGCATAAATGATGACAGAGGCAAACACACACATTATAACAGAAACAGGCAAACACAAACACACACACACATACAAAAGACACACACACAAATGTGCACACACACACACACACATACTCATACAAACACACACACACGTGCCACATGAATATGTAGTAGGTTGTACAGTGTTGTTCCACAGCAGAATGAGACCATTCATAATAGATTTACCTTGAACACCTTGACATTACCTCCAATTAGGGTAAGGAGCCCGCTCTGCACGATGGGTCCCACCGCCGCCGCCGCCGCCGCCGCCGCGCGTCGATGTGAGAAGAGTCACTCTGAGGGTTTCTGTTGGCTCAAGACGACAAGGCTCCTGTACGAGGTGACTCTGGTCGCTGGAACAGTGAAGTCATTATTTCTGCAGCTTTCTGCCGGTTAAAGTGAATCGGTCACGCTGGGGGAAACACGAGAAAACAAAACAACAGATATTTGTTCGGTCACAGTGACAACACTGACTGCAGCCTCTTATATTCACACTTTATTACTGTTTCTTGGAGAACAAGTGTGTCTTTAGTTCAGCGTGTTTCGTGTGAGCTTCTGACTTCCATCTTGTCTCTGATGTCGCTGTAGAAGTCGTGTGGTTGGTGACGGTCTTTATAGGGCCTTAATTCTCCAGGACATAGCGATTTGTTATGGAAGACTATGTACCATCGCGTAGAGATTGGTCTCCCTTAGCCCTTAATTATAAGTATGAGATTTGAGCGCAAAACCATGATATCACAACGCAACGCGTAGGAATCTCAGATCAGCTTCACAAATCATAATCCTGTTAACAACGAGATCATAACTGCCCTATAAATAATGCAGGACAATATTTAATTCAGCCTTTCCCCTTAATAATGATAATAGTAATCATTTCTATTTAGAGTTCTGGGGGAGAATTGAGAAAGGGAAAAATGAATAGCAGCACGTCGTACTCTTCAGAGGAGCTGCGTCACAGTAGGGGGAAGAGGACTCATTCTTTCCTCATTAAAGGTGTAATCTACAGCCCTCATCCTACCACTCTCTCTCCCTCCCCCTCCTTCTCCTCCTCCTGCTCTTCCTCCTTCATCTCCTCCTCCCCATCTCCTCCTCCTCCTCTTCCTCCTCCTCGTCTTCTTCCTCCCTCCTCCACCCCCTCCCCCCCTCCTCCCTCCCCTCCTCCTCTCTCCCTCCTCCTCTCCTCCTCCCTCCTCCTCCTCCTCCTCTCTCCTCCTCCTCCTCCTCCTCCTCCTCCTCTCCCTCCTCCTCCTCCTCTCCCTCCCCTCCTCCTCCTCCTCCTCCTCCTCCTCCTCCTCCTCCTCCTCCTCCTCCTCCTCCTCCTCTCCCTCCCCCTCCTCCTCCTCCTCCTCCTCCCTCCCCTCCTCCTCTCCTTCTCCTCCTCCTCCTCCTCCTCCTCCTCCTCCTCCTCTTCTCCTCCTCTCCCTCCCCCTCGCTCCTCCTCCTTCTCCTCCTCCAGATCCTCTGTGTAATAACCAGGGGAAATAATCTCTTCATTGATGGACACATGTAGTGCTGGAGTGTGCTATTAAGTGGCAGGTACTTATCTCGTCGCCTCTGTCCTGCGTTACAGAAGGATATAATTCTTTCTGACTGTTCCTCCGGGCTATCAGCTACTTCATTATTTCTACTCATGATAGATACGTTATTATTTTTTTATTCCCTCCCACCCGCGTCCTCTTAAAACCTGAGCATTTTAATACGAGAGCCAGCCAATCACTGCCAACGGTCATTTGGAAATGGGACAGAAATGTCACGTTAGTTTACCAAAATGTTTTTTTTTTTTTAATGCGACACACCAATGTTATTCAAATTTATTGACGGTTAATACTATATCCGATGCTTAATATTTTTGGTTCATCAAAATGGATGATTTGATTTATTTCCGAGCCTTGCAGGTATCTTCGTGTTGGCGCGATGAATACTTTTCCATAAGCCTGCACAATGTGCCCTATAATGTTGGAGAGCAACTGCTCTATGTGTCTGAATGTATTTTGATTTATTTTATTTCATGGTCCTGTTCAACAATCATGGTACAGTTACATTGGACCCTAAGTTATTTGGGAAATACTTGAAATAATGTTTTTGTTTGATTAATATTGAATATGTTTCGTAAAGGGTCGTTATCCGTGTAGTACGTCCCTTTAGCCAGCAGTGGGCGCTGTAGAGTCGGGCCGCTGGTTGAGGGCACAGAAGAGTTCAAATTGTATTGGTTTAACACACATGTTAAACTATAATGAACATGTTACACTATAACACTAACCATCCTCATGAACATGTTATACTATAACAGTAACTATCCTCATGAACATGTTACATTATAACACTAACTATCCTTATGAGCACATATGTTACACTTTGACATTAACTATCCTGGTGCACATGTTATATTATAACACTAACTTTGAACATGTTATATTATAACACTAGCTATCCTCATCAACACGCAGGGGATTTGATTTTAGATGTTGACATTTTCATGTTGCAATTATTCCACTCAATTTTGTAATTAAACACAGTTACAATTTCCAAGAAATATTGCATATCGTTATATAACGTATAGGATCTATCGTATTCAATCAGATTGTTGTCAGTCCTTTAAGTGTTGCTGGTGAACCACCAGTGATACCAGTGGGAAAGTGCAATATCACGAGAGTGCGGAGCGATGACTAAAAAGATGGAGCTCAAAAGGCCTATTCCTTCGCGAGCATATTCAAATGGGCCACAAAGTGATCGCTGTACTTTGGCAGGAGTTATTAATAGCAACAATCTCCCGCACGCACACAAGTTGTGCACACAATCTCAGCACTACAAGAAGTGGACCTCTCAGCAACTCCCCGAAAAGCGCTGCGCTCCTAATTCAAGCATTTCCTTTCTGCGGCCGGCCGCGGCGTGTAGTCGCTGCATTATGTGCTATTAAACAAACTTGGGATCTCTTTAAAGCAGAGCCAGACTTCAGAGGCTGTGTGGCATGTTTATGGCTGTATGGGCATGTACATGCGCTGATTTCTCATTTCATTTGGTGACCTTGGGCGGGGGGGGGGGGGGAGGGGAGGGGGGGGGGGGGTACGTGTGGGTCTTTGAGGCTTTGATTTGTTACGTTAAGGTGTTGGTGGGTAAAGGTGCAATGCAAGATAATTTGGGGATTTTTTTCTTGCTCCCGAACCCCTCCTGGGAGCATAGAGAAGTAAGAAATGCACCTGGCTCTCCCCGGGAAGATTACAGGTAATGTGGCCCCCACTGCCTTCATAAACAGGCCCACCACCTCCTCCTCCACCTCCTCCTCCACCTCCACAGCCCTGATGCGGGAGATATTGCTTCAGGTGAGACTTTTCACACTTTGATTTACCTAAAATGAGATGGAGGAGGCAGTGATCACACTCTTTGAGGTTCCAGAGAGAGAGGGAGAGAGAGACCGGCCCTATCAGGTGTGTGTGTGTGTGTGTGTGTGTGTGTGTGTGTGTGTGTGTGTGTGGTGTGTGTGTGTGTGTGTGTGTGTGTGTGTGTGTGTGTGTGTGTGTGAGAGAGAGAGAGAGAGAGTGTGTGCGTGGGCGTGCATGGTTTCAACACAGCACAGTATGCACCCTGCACACCTAATGTTACCAGGTAACCCCCCCCCCCTCACACACACACACACACACACACACACACACACACACACACACACACACACACACACACACACACACACACACACACCACTTCCTTGACACCACCGTCCCCCCAAAAGCCGAGTCTTCAGCAAACAAACAGAGGAACCTTTACCTCAAAGGGCGGCCAGGTTGATATTTTATTCATGGGGAAAGGGAGAGGGGCTGGGGGAGGGGGGTTGCTAAATGTGATCATCTCAAGCTATTGAAGCTCGGTGATAATCCACATCCTCGGAGGGCAGCCCAGGGCGAATTAGGGATGTGACCATTGTCGCTCCCCTCTGAGGTCAATATGGTTGAACCGCGGCT
Source organism: Gadus morhua (assembly GCF_902167405.1). Taxonomy (NCBI): domain Eukaryota; kingdom Metazoa; phylum Chordata; class Actinopteri; order Gadiformes; family Gadidae; genus Gadus; species Gadus morhua. The sequence goes on along the minus strand of NC_044067.1, from coordinate 2,112,137 downwards.
ACATATGTATGTTAATTTGCCTAATCTCGCCGCTACAAATGTCTTACAGGCACATAAAGGGTTTAACACTACGACATAATGATATCAGGCCATCGGCTGGCAGTTATGAGAACGCAGGGAGGGGGGCAGGGCCGCTCGTCTTATAGCGGGATCGCTTTCAGGTCATCTGGCGACGCCGGTGTATAGGACTCGGACCCGGACTCGATAGACCACCGTTTTAGAGACGTAGAGAACACGCAGAGGATCAAGTGATGCTGCGTTGTTTTTATCCTGTCCAGACGGAATACTATTCCTGGGGATATCTGGTTTGTGTATCTTAAACCAAATAGGAGGTGTGATGGACGCTGTACGTTTGGTGATTCCGAACTTGCGCTTTTATTAACGGGATGGCAGCTCGTTGCAAGGTGTAGAGGGAGGGGTGTTTAATTTGAGGCACCGAAATTAGTCTAATTTAGTTGTAGAAGAAAATACCCTGACACTGACATGACTAGAATACAAAACACTGAAGGCACATAGGCCTGTATGTGTTTATCCGTAACACGGACCCTTTAGCGATGGATAGGGCTTCGGTATCCGATGAGGTACAGTCAGATATAGTGACGCACACGGGAATAATGACTTGGACTTGGACTTACTTTGTGTTACAAAGTTGGAAGCTGCTGGTGTTGGTGGAATGTCTCAACAGGGGGATTCAGAGGTCAGCGGCAGCAGGAGGCATCTCTTCCTCGGTGCAATGGGTTTGCGTTTGGAACCAATGAGATTGCGTCAGAATGCCTCCGCTCCACCTGCCCCACTCCTACCGGTGCACGCTATTTAATGAAGGAAAATAAAACCATGGAAGAGCGAATAAAGTTGTGTTCAGACGAAGGCCGGTAATGATGGGCAGAGCGTTTCGAATCGCGTCTGGAGAGACGCCAGGTGCGTCTCAGGACGTTGAACCGACGATTACTCTGTGACTAGAATACTGAATACTATAGTGGCATGTAAATGCATCGAAAATAATAATAATAATAACTATTAATATTAGGATAATTATAATAATAAAAAGAAAACATAATTCATAATAATAATAATAATATATTATTATTATTATTATATATATAATAGAATAATAATAATGATAATAATTAAAATAAGTTTTTCACAGTGTGCAGCTATAGGTTGACAATCGGATGACAATCTTGGACACAATACTCTGTGTCCAAGATTGTAATGTTTTATGAGAGAAGTTTCCTGAGATATTTCCGGGTCGATCCCACCTTTCCATTCACTTCCCTCGTCAGATAGAAAGAAACGCACTGGCTATCTATTCAAAAGGCATTTAGTCCATTTCTTTCTTGGCCGGTAAACCTATTCATCAATTGTTCTGGCTTGTCGATTGCATTCTAATGCTAATCTGCCGTGTTAAATATCTTTTGTTCCCCTTTCACCGTTTTGTCATTCAGTTTATCCAGTTTTGGCCACCATTTTATTTATTTATGCGCCTGCTTCTATTCATGCGCTCATGTATTTTTTATTATGTTGTTTCACTGTCATGCAGTGTCGACTCACTCCATTCACGGTAGGCTACTTGAAGGGGCCTGCAGGGACAATGCGTGTACACATTGCAGTGCTATTCAGTCCGGCCAGCTGGATCGGCTGAAAAAAACCTTGTGAAAAGAATCGCTCCACAATGGACACAGAAGAAGTGCACAATGCTAACAGTTTTCCAAATACCACTGATTGCTTCATCAAAGTGCACAATGCTAACAGTTTTCCAAATACCACTGATGCTTTCATCACAATGAGGGAAAGCAGCCGCTTTTGCAGAGCTCCACTTCAACAAACAACGCTCGCACAAAACCTCCCAACCCGGGTTTTGTTCCCAGACAAAACCTCCTCGACCGTCTAAACGCTCCCAGAGCAGACAGAAAGCCTTTCAGTCTTCTTCCCTTTTCCTCAAGTAAAACCCAATAAAGGCAGCGAAGAAAGGGAGGGAAGTGGTCACTGAACTAGTAATGCGGGTTCTTTCTACCGACCTGACAACCTTTCATGTGTTTTAAACACAATTGTTCGCTATAGCCTTGTGGGTTTATTTTTTAAGAAGCAGAAATATATATTTTGACGCACACGTTTTTTTCTTACAGGTACACCCTTTTCAAGAGAAGAGAAACAATGCAGCCACGGTTATGTCATTGACTGTTTTTATTCCACACACACAAAAGGCCAGAAAGAATCAAACAATTTAATATTCAACACATTCCACGCATGTACCGGGAGAAATGTAAGTATTTGGAGTGCGTAAAAGCCGAGGCTCCTCTCCTCGGAGGTCACCATGGCGTTATTGTCGGGGCAGAGCGGGAAGTTCCATGGAGCGAAGTGATCGGCCTCACACAATGGAGGATACACCGCCGAGAAAGGCTTTAATTAACCGTGACCGAGATAATTATCCCTGGACTGTCCAAATTAGTTTTGCATAATCGCTTTGATCCTTATGAATTAATCTCCTAATGTAAACTGGGGAGGGCTGTCTTTCTCTAAATAGTGTGGTCTTCTGTGTTATGTAAGGTGTGGGTGCTGCTAAAATAAATGGGGTCCACTAGAAACACGCCCCCCCAAAACACACATACACACAAGAATACACATGCACAGGCTTACACAGTACACACACACACACACACACACACACCACGCACGCACGCACGCACGCACGCACACACACACACACACACACACACACACCACACACACACACACACACACACCACACCACACACACACACACACCTTCCTTGTAACTTGTGTCTATAATTAAATTTTTGGTCATTTAGAAAGTATTCCATTTTATGTCGAAAGCGTTTCTAGTTTTCTTTTGTTTGGTGTTTGTCAGATGATGTAAAAGGATCCTCGGTCGACGCTCAGAGCCTCAAAGACACATTTGTTCAGGAGTCTCAAAGCAGCTCTTTTCTCTCCGTGAGAAAAGAAAGATTAAAAGAGAAGCCACTCTATTTTATCTCACATCCTATTGGTGATTAAAATGGTGATAAATAAGGCTTGGTTTGTGGGCTCACAATGGGCTGCTTGAGATTCCCCGGTCACGCCATTCACGGGCCGGACAAAAGCGCTCATTGGAGGATCCCTTACGCCTCACCTGGACCATCAGGTCAGGGGACAGGGGGCCATCTGGGCACTCATCAAGAAACAGGGCCATGCCTTCCGCTTTCCCGCATTCGCTTTATTGGAGTCCGCTGCTCAACGAGCGAACAGTTGTGAGTACATAACGGTGTTAAAGGAAACACAAAACATACAAAGTCCATATGAGTTAGTAGGACACGCTCTGCTGCACATGAGAGCGGACACGTCGAGAAGTCATTTAAACCCCCGACAAATAAAAAAAACCAAACCACTTTCCCACGACCCCCTTGGGAACTTTGATATTCTTAAAAACAGGGCAGAGAATCCGACTTTTGAATAACAGAAAAATGAGATCGGCAGTAAATGAATGACCTTGAATAAATTACATCCTCTACATTTTATGTGCAAAATGATACAGAGTTATTTTGTCCTCTCGAATGGCCTCAATTCTCCGGGATGATTCCACTAAACAATAAATATTACAGACATCTATAAAACGGCTTTTAAAACTTAAAATATAAACCAGATTTCTAGTGAAATACGCAATTCTCAGGCCCTATCCCAAACGCTAAGCCTAGTGTCCAATTTCCTAGAGTTTTTTTTTACCTGTACAGATTTACAATTGTTCGAGGAGGGACTGGGTCGGCCTCATCGGGAGTTACAATAAACCGGAGGAGGAAATCAAAGTCCGAGTGGGTGTTAATGACCGCGTCGCTGTCCGTGTATCCAGTGGTGATCATGACGCTCCCCAAACAGGCGCACCTGTTGGAGCAGGTGCGCCAGTCTAACGCAAAATAAAACAGTAATAGAGTAGCATTTGACGGAGTATTCACATTGATAAGGACAGCTTCCCCGTCTACCAGCTAATATATCCTTCAACCCTCTAGGCTCTGAGGTGGCCCGCAGAGCCCTTAACTTAGAGAGGGACTTCCAAATAAACATGACCTTGGATTAAGGTACTAGTAATCAACATATACACGTGATATCTGGGAGGGACCACGAGCACTTCATCACATGAACAAGTTTGTGCATGCATAATAAACTCTTGCATGTTATTTTTTTTTCTTTTCCCATGAAGTCCAAAGTGTGTCTGGGCGCCGCTATCATAAAGCCGCGGCGTACGCCGGGTACGAGTCGAGTTGCGGCTTGCCCATCCCGGGCAGGAGGATGTACGCCAAGGGGGGCTGGAGTCCAGCTGAAGGCCAGCCCGTACAGTTACAGGGGATCATGTAGCCCGGGTTGCCCGGGGAAGGGTGTGTGTGCGTGTGGGCGTGGGTTCCACCGCCGCTCCCGGAAAAAGCCGTCGCGGCGCCCGGGTAGCCGAGATGAGATGCGTACGGAAACGAGTGCGGGGAAAGCTCGGACATCTTGGATCCCAGGTCAAAGAAAGAGTACGGGTTGGCCATGGACGGGTTGAAGAAGACCCGTGCGGCCGCGGCGGCAGCAGCAGCGGCCGCCTTGTCCGGATTCCCCATCAGGGACTCGGACAGCGAGCCGCCTGTCAAACCGGACACCTTCAGCGCGTCGTGCTCTCCGAGGTTGTACGGCACCGGGAAGGAAAACTTGTCCTTTTTCATCAGCGTTTTGGGCTTCCGCCGCGGCCGGTACTTGTAGTCTGGGTGCTCCTTCATGTGCATCGCCCGCAGCCGCTTGGCCTCGTCGATGAACGGCCTCTTCTCGGACTCGGTGAGAAGTTTCCACTCGGCGCCCAGCCGCTTGCTGATCTCCGAGTTGTGCATCTTGGGGTTCTCCTGCGCCATTTTCCTCCGCTGGGCTCTGGACCAGACCATGAACGCGTTCATTGGACGTTTGACGTGATCCATCGGTTTAGACATGTTGGCACAGAGTTGATCTGGAGACAGAAGCGCGAACGAGAGAAAAGTCAGTTTGGTGCGTAAAGCGGAGCCACTAAACACCGAGATAAACACCGAGATAAACACTGATCCTGAATAAAAACACATCGCCTTTATTACGAAGGAATGGGAGGTTACTTACATGAACTTTAATTCTTCATCCCACCGTCGGATATCCTCTCGAAAAGTAAAAAGTAGCCGTTGTCTCTCGATACTCTCTTCAGGTCTTCTGACTCATGACGACATCCATAGAAGAGCGCAAAGCTGAATAAAAGCTGGAGGAGACTTTTCTTCTTCCAAAGTGTCTTTGTGTCTCCTTCTGTCCGGTGCGTAACACCACCACACTGCGGCTCGCTGTGTCCGGGTTCCTGACTGATGTACCCGGGCTGTGTCCAGGCTCCTGACTGATCTACCCGGGCTGGGGCCCACTGTGAAATACTGGCTTCGGCAGCAGGTAGCGTGGAGGAGCCCCGCGCGCATGCGCAGTGGCTGTGACACAAACAGGTCTGCCGAGCGCTCTTTGATTTAATCCCGCCTTCCGCGAGGCACACGGAGCGGCGGCGTCTCCTCCGTCCTCTGGATCACCATCTACTCCTCCTCCGCTGAGAGGTGGTTCGGCCGCAGACGGACCTTATATTTATATTTATACAGAGGAACCCAGATGAACCCGGTTCTATCATGACCCGATTGGACCGGATGTAGGCCTGTGTGTGTTTGTGGATGCGAGTCACCTCTGACATGTTCAAAAACCTAAAGCGAATAGTTCGTAATGTTTTTTAAATTAGTAATTGACGGTGTAAATATTGAGGAAGTTATTTATTGAAATGGTTAAATGCAAACAAACGCTTGTGTAAGGTGCAGGGAGACAAGGGGGCGAATTGTCAAGTCCAAAATAAATGTTAACAATTTTAAAATGTGGAAGCAGGCCTTTGGCTGTTAACAATCAGGTTAACATATAGGACGAAGGAATGGCAGGCTCTAATCTTCATTTGTGTTATCTCTGTGCAGCCTGGGATGGTTGACATTCCTATAAAGATGAATTGGCCGAGGTGTCGACTATAGGCGTCCTCACAAGGTAAATAATTCCTTTAATTTTCCAGCTGATGTTGTTCATTTGTCACGTGTACAATTAAATATTGAGCAGTGCTGAAGTGTTTCTAATCGCGTATATTGGTGAAATTAATTATTTTCCTGAAATCCCCCCTTTTCACTCCGACTTCAAAGGACTTTCCCAAGGGCAGCGAATCGACAGCTGGAATTACGAACAGCGGAATATTCAACTAAGCAGTAATACACTTATCTTAGGACGACTTGTTGCGTAAATTGTGCGTTTAAGTGGTTTGTTTCCACACCTTCTGTGGGGGGACATTAGAAAACAGAAGCAGCGGGGAGGCGGGGGGAAAGGCTGTATCAAACAATATTGTCAAAGGCGAATTAAGCTGCAGGTCTTCGCGTTTAAATGAGGATATAAACGAATGTCAAATTCAATTCATGGGAATGGGATCCTTTTCCTCATTCCGCCTCATCGAGCGCCCAGAACCACTTGACTTCCTTATTTGCATCCACTATTATTCATGTTATTTTGGTGATGTTACAATTACTAATATAACTATTATTATAATTATTTGAACACATTAATTGCATACACAATATTGATCGTTTAATAAAATATACAAAATAAAGAATACACAATGCACGGATGAAAGAATACAGCGGCGTTTGCATCCAGCCGTATCATTACTAATATTAGCGGCCTACAATTTTAATATTATAAATATTATAATTATTTGTATTATTATAATCATTATTATTTGAACGGACGTCAGCCTGATCGCGAGCACCGCTGATCATATCACGAGGGTCTCATCGTCTTCTCTCCTCTAGGGCCGCGCTGTTGTCTGAAGTTGGAAACCCGATGACAAGGCGGAGAGATGATGATGCTGCTGCGGCGCCACCGGGGGGCCCGCTGGGGGCCCGCGGACGCCGGCCACCGCCGACCCATTGTCCCGCCGTCCCTCAACGCCACGGAGCGTCCGCCTCCTCGTAGCCCACTTTCCTCAATCACTTTAATAACGTTACAGTACGACGACCCGCAATCCGTCCATCCCGCCTCTCTCGGTGTCACTCACACACACACCGGCACACACACATGCGCGCGCAAACACACACACACACACACACACACACACACACACACACACACACACACACACACCACACACACACACACACACATACACACACACACGCACACAACCACACACAAACGCATACATTTATTGTATTAAATGTTGTTAATACACGTGGAGGAAAGTGGTTCTGAGGGCTGTGCTGCTGTGCAATATTTAGGTTTTGAGTTTTATGTTTAAATTGTTGTATAACGTCAATTCACTGCAGGCCTCCTCACTGCACGTTAAGAGACCATGGCACTGTCTCTCTGTCAGAGGAAGCACCGTCTCTCTTAGAGGAAGCACTGTCTCTCTATACAAGGAAGCACTGTCTCTATAGGAGGAAGCACTGTCTCCATAGGAGGAAGCACTGTCTCTCTTAGAGGAAGGACTGTCTCTCTTAGAGGAAGCACTGTCTCTATAGGAGGAAGCACTGTCTCCATAGGAGGAAGCACTGTCTCTCTGTAGGAGGAAGCACTGTCTCTCTTGAGGAGGAAGCACTGTCTTTCTCGAGGAGGACGCACTGTCTCTCTCTCATAGGAAGCACTCTCTCTCTGTAGGAGGAAGCACTAGGAGGAAGCACTGTCTCTCTGTAGGAGGAAGCACTGTCTCTCTCTCATAGGAAGCACTGTCTCTCTCTAGGAGGACGCACTGTCTCTCTGAGAGAAATCACTGTCCCTCTCCGAGGAAGAACTGTCTCTCTCTCAGAGGAAGCACTGTCTCTCTGAGAGGAAGCACTGTCTCTCTGAGAGAAAGCACTGTCTCTCTCCTAGGAAGAACTGTCTCTCTCTCATAGGAAGCACTGTCTCTCTGAGAGGAAGCACTGTCTCTCTGAGAGAAAGCCCTGTCTCTCTCCTAGGAATAACTGTCTCTCTCTCATAGGAAGCACTGTCTCTCTCCGAGGAAGAACTGTCTCTCTCTCATAGGAAGCACTGTCTCTCTCCGAGGAAGAACCGTCTCTCTCTCAGAGGAAGCACTGTCTCTCTCAGAGGAAGAACTGTCTCTCTCTCATAGGAAGCACTGTCTCTCTCCGAGGAAGAACTGTCTCTCTCTCATAGGAAGCACTGTCTCTCTCAGAGGAAGAACCGTCTCTCTCAGACGACGTCCACTCCTTTCTGTCCGGTCATCATCAGAGTCTAACTGATCGCCAATCCGTTGGAAGAAGCAGCTCGATACTATTTTCCTTCCACTCGCGGTAACACACTGCCGTTATTAAACTCATAACTGCCAACATCAGTGTCAGTGACATTGATGTTTTATTTGATGTGTTTTATTGGGGGAGGGTTTTCCCCCCCCGGTCCTGAGTGTTTACCTCCGACCCCCGCACGGTGGGAAACAGCACTTCAATAATTCAAGATGAGTTAGTGGGAGCGGGAGAATTACAGGCCGATAAAGCGCTCAGCACCAGGGCTCCGGGACTCTGAGACGGAGTGCCGCCCCCCCGAGCCCCCCCGAGCCCCCCAGCCCCCTGGTGATAACACTCAATGGATGGGAACTAAATATATAGCATGCAAAGAGACGGCCGGGTATGACGGCAGCAAAGGTAACACAACAACCCAAGCTTCCTATCCCCCCTATGCCAGGACACATCGATCGACGTGAGGATGCTTCAGCCGTCACTCTAAAATGAAAGCCCCCCCCCCCCCATACACACACACGCACACACACACACACACACACACACACACACACACACACACACACACACACACACACACACACGCTCCACTCCGAGGCCGTCAGCATCTTTAAGATAGTGTCGTCTAGTTCATCCTAACACTTGTAACTCCCTGATGAAGAGCGAGGACGTTCACTGTGTTCCTAAACAAGCACTCGTGCCTCTGTGTGTGTATAGGCCAATACCCTTAGCCTTTACCCTTAGACGCTCCATTCAAAGAAGTGTTTACCTTATTTTTAAATGACATAAAAGCAGTCTTAGGCATAATGGACACTTACTCCCTTCAGGAGGAAGTGACCTTGCGTGATAAGAAATATTTTTCTTCCGAGTAGGCCTTAGAAAAAATTATATTGCATTTTTTTCTTTCAGACCCTTGCTGCGGGAAATGCTGCGGGAGGTAATCACGCCTGTTACCGCGAGATTAAAGGGTCTAATTATCGCGAGGTGTTAGGGCGCTGGGGCAAGGGGTCGTCTGGAAGGGGGGACTGGTTAGGGACCCTATCGGTTCCCCTGCTCGTTTTCCTGCGACAAAATCGTGTCAGTAACAGAAAAATGCGACATTAACCCCCCTCTAGTCGGCCTCTTTGCACATCATAAATGTATTAAACTATTACAATAAGCTCCTTATTTCCACAGTCTTTAGGACTGCACTAACCTGTGCTCAACCGTTCACCGGTAGTCTGAGGCTTCATGCTGGGAATTAAAGACCTACAATTTAATTAATTCACAAGAAAATAAAAAGTTAAACTAATAGGTTTAAATATTTTAGAATATTATTTGATAATTTATTTTGATGAATAATTAATTAATTATTAGCATCTCGTTTAATGAACTATGAGACAAATCAAACCGGTCATATCTTACAATAAGTCCCAGAAATGAACCGGGGTTAACGTAACAATGCACTTCAATGCATTCATGCAAAATGAAATGATTGCATGTGAAGGAGAAAAATGCAAAAGTTCTCCGCGCTATGAGCTGATCCGGGCCGCCAATCTGTCAT
>NC_044067.1:2092321-2097321 GCF_902167405.1 Gadus morhua | reverse complement strand
TGTGTGTGTGTGTGTGTGTGTGTGTGTGTGTGTGTGTGTGTGTGTGTGTGTGTGTGTGTGTGTGTGTGTGTGTGTGTGTGTGTGTGTTGTGTGTGTGTGTGTGTGTGTGTGTGTGTGTGTGTGTGTGTCTCAAGTGATGGACAATGTGACAGAGCAGCCAGGACCCTGAATATAAACAACATCCTCTCCTGTTCCCTGATCAGCCCGTTATTCATACAGGGAAGCAGTTAGCGTGTGTTGTGTGTGTGTGTGTGTGTGTGTGTGTGTGTGTGTGTGTGTGTGTGTGTGTGTGTGTGTGTGTGTGTGTGTGTGTGTGAGTGTGAGTGTCTGAGTGTGTGTGAGCGTGTGTGTGTGTGTTGGGGGGGGTATTGATCATATTTTGACTGAGTATTCACTGGCCTTTATAATCAGTGATACATTACCGACACATGAATAACGACAAGCACACACACACTCTCCTCCTCACACACACACAAACAAACACAAACACACACATACACACACACAAACACACAAAAACTGTTGGATAGACATTTTATAAGGGGGTTGCAATTATCAGCATTCTGAATGTGGGAGTGTATGCATGTGTTTATTTGTTTGTGTGTGTGTGTGTGTGTGTGTGTGTGTGTGTGTGTGTGTGTGTGTGTGTGGTGTGTGTGTGTGTGTGTGTGTGTGTGTGTGTGTGTGTGTGTGTGTGTGTGTGTGTGTGTGTGTGTGAGAGAGTGACAGTGTGTGTGTGTGTGTGTGTGTGTGTGTGTGTGTGTGTGTGTGTGTGTGTGTGTGTGTGTGTGTGTGTGTGTGTGTGTGAGAGAGTGACAGTGTGTGTGTGTGTGTGTGTGTGTGTGTGTGTGTGTGTGTGTGTGTGTGTGTGTGTGTGTGTGTGGGAGAGAGTGACAGTGTGTGTGTGTGTGTGTGTGTGTGTGTGTGTGTGTGTGTGTGTGTGTGTGTGTGTGCGTGTGTGTGTGTGTGTGCGAAGATAATGTTTGCCTTTAGACCTAAATAATCTGTTTATTTCACACGTTTATCTAATGAGCCTGGGAGCGCAGCGACAGAGAGGCGACGACTAGACGCCCTCTTCTCTCCTCCACAAATCAAACAACTTCAAAGCCTCGACTGAATACGTCAAGATTAACTCCAGCGCGCCACACAGACGCTCTCCTCCTCCCAGCCTTAACTTGTTCAGGCCCGGAACACACTGGAAGGTCCCAAACAACCCGCCGCATCAAAAGGCCTCACTCATCCTCCCAGTCGCGGCGGATCCCTTCCCCAGGGAGGGAGGTGGCAGCCCGGCTTAACGCGTCCCTCGCGCCCCCCCCCGGGAGAGCCACGCCCCATCCGGGAGCCCCCGCGGGTTTGGCCGACGGGACGGTGGAGCGAGCCAAGCCTCAGCGAACGCGGCGTCTCCTCTGCCTCAGATTAAACCGTGACACGAGTCAAGTGGAATCAATAAGGTGAGACATAAATTTCCCCCGTGCGATAATTACTACGCAGAGCGGTAATTACAAAAGACATTCATTCACTGCCCCCCCCCCCCCCTCCCCGAGTGCGTGCCAGCAGACGCCGCTTCCAATTCATCTCCGAAAGGCGAACAATCGACCGGAGGAGGCATGGCTTTTAAAACGCCGGCGATTCGTTTTGGGGAACAGAGGGAGAACGACTCGCCCCGGGGCGGGGCCTTTTCGGGGTTCGGTCCGGGACGGGTTTGAAGGCTTTGGTCGGCTCGCTTCAGTGTTCTCCCCATAATGGGTCACTGAGGGGGGGCCCCCCAGCCTCTCCCCCCGGTGCTCCCCTGACAATGTGTCCTTAGTTAGCGATAGCATCGTTAGCGTCATAAAAAAGGGGGGGGGGGCAGAAGAAACAAATCAAACAAAACCCCAAAACTATGTCTCGATGGCAAAAGCCAAAGACACAAGAGACGACAAAGAGCACGATGACGAGCGCTGGGGCCTGCCCCGGGGGGAGACACTGTCCCTACGGTCTGGTCCTGCCCCCCCCCCCCCCCCCCCCCCCGGCGTTCTCCTCTGAGCCGCGGGCCCAGCTGGTCCGGCCCTCGCTCTGCCAAGCACCAGGAGACGGTCCGGTCCCTTTATCAGGGGGAGAAGAACCGGCGCAAAGCGGGGCTAATGTGTCTGGGAGACGCAGTGCCAGGGAGACTCTCTCGCTCTCTCTCTCTCTGTCCCTCTCTCTCTCTCTCTCTCTCTCTCTCTCTCTCTCTCTGTCTCTCTCTCTGTCTCTCTCTCTCTCTCTGTCTCTCTCTCTCTCTCTCTCTGTCTCTCTCCTCGCTCTCTCTGTCTCTCTCTCTCTCTCTCTCTGTCTCTCTCTCTCTCTCTCTCTGTCTCTCTCTCTCTCTCTCTGTCTCTCTCTCTCTCTCTCTCTGTCTCTCTCTCTCTCTCTCTGTCTCTCTCTCTCTCTCTCTCTCTCTCTCTCTCTCTCTCTCTCTCTCTCTCTCTCTCTCTCTTCCTCCTCTCTTTCTCTCTTCCCTCTCTCCCTCCCCCCTCCTCTCTCTCTCTCGCTCTCTCTGTCTCTCTCTGTCTCTGTCTCTCTCCCTCTCTCTCTCTCTCTCTCGCTCTCTCTGTCTCTCTCTGTCTCTCTCTTTCTCCTCTCTCTCCCTCTCTCCCTCCCCCCTCTCTCTCTCTCTCTCTCTCTCTCCCCATCTCTCTCACTCTCTCTCACTCTCTCTCTCTCTCTCTCTCTCTCTCTCTCTCTCTCTCTCTCTCTCTCTCTCTCTCTCTCTCTCTCTCTCTCTCTCTCTCTCTCTCTCTCTCTCCTTCTCTCTCTCCCCCTCTCTCCCTCTCTCCTGAGCCGTCCATTCTTCAGCCATTCTTGCCCACTTTTCTCCTCTCCTGCACTTGGAATAATTGCGGTTTAATTGGGGTGACAAGAAATGAAAACTGTGTCCACATTATCTAGGATTATCCCCTCTCTCTCTCTCCCTCTCTCCCTCACTCTCTCGCTCTCTCTCTCTGACTCTCTCTCTCTGTCTATGTCTCTGTCTCTCTCTCTCTCTCTCTCTCTCTCTCTGTCTCTCTCTCTCTGTCTCTCTCTCTCTGACTTTCTCTCTCTCTCTCTCTCTCTCTCTCTCTCTCTCTCTCTCTCTCTCTCTCTCTCTCTCTCTCTCTCTCTCTCTCTCTCTCTCTCTCTCTCTCTCTCTCTCACTCCGCGGCCGACCCCCCATTCAAAGAAGCCCCCTCCCCCCGCCCTTTATCAGCGGGCTGCGACTGACGCCTAGTCAGCTTTGGAGGAAGGCCTGAGTACCAGTTAGCAAAATGAAGGGAGGAGGGGGGAGGAGAGGGGGAGGGAGGGAGGAGAGGGGGAGGGGGGAGGAGAGGGGGAGGGGGGAGGAGAGGGGGAGGGAGAGAGGGAGGGAGGGGTGTTGGTGGGCGACAGGAGAGGTGAGGAAGGGGGAGGAAGGGGTGTTGGTGGGCTGGAGTAGGGGGGAGGGGGGAGGAGGGGGAGGGAGGGGGAGGAGGAGGAGGTGGCAGTAGCTGACAGGGAAGAAAAAATACTCCTTGTATCTTATCGCAAATGCACATTCATCTGGCAGATACGTATCACTCCCAGGAGGGAATCAATGGCAACACGGCCATAATGGAACACTGAGGAACAATCTCCAAACTACACACAAATAAAGAAACGCATTTCAGTTTCGCACATTGTCATTTTTTTGCAGACTGACGTTTTAAATGCGACACTATGCATCGTTTTTTAAATGGGTATTTAGTGATCTAAAACCACAGGAAAGAACCTGCGATGCATCTCATCTCTGGGCCTGCCGCAGCGAGCATCGGCCAATACGTCCACCCTCATTAGGATGTGCCTTACGGACCATTCCGTATTTACATCCATTCAACAGTTATCTGCAGGCTTTACTGTGTGTGTGTGTGTGTGTCTGTGTGTCTCTGTGTGTTGGTCTGTGTGTGTGTGTGCGCTCGGCGAGCTTGCCCTTTGTCATGGGCAGTACTCAACGTTAAAAGCTCCATTCAGCCGCATGAATGCACTTCATTTTCTCCCTCCAAACTTCTGCATTGATAGCGGGGAACAGGGAAGGTTGTTTAGAGAAGGAAGCAGAGACAATGAGGACAATAATGAAAGCTTTCAGATGCCATTATGAGCGTCTCCGTCCCTTTCTGCGGATCTGTTTATACACAGCTCCTCAGAGTAATGCCTCCATCCTGCTTCAAAACGATGGACACTCTTTCAGTCTGCAGGCCTCTAAATGAGCCTTGCTCCAGGGTTATGGTAATACAGTAAATACTAGAGACGCCACTGAGGGTCTCTGCCGCTCGGCATTATGGGGGATCAAAGCGAGAGCGACTCATAATGGTTGAATTAACATACACGGGTGGGTTGAGCAGAAGAACACAGAGGTCGGGGAAAGGAGACTGTACCCCGTGGCCTCGTTCACTCTCAGGTGCATCACACGAACGTTCGACGTAAACATGTGTTCACCTTGGGCCCCGTTTGTCCGCTGAACTCGGCCCTACCTGAACCCCGTCGTGACCCCTGACCCCCCCACCCATCCCTCCACCCTGAGGCGACGGTCCTTCTGGACGGAGGAACCCCTCCTCCGTCCGCGCCGATAGCAGCTGATAGCGAGTTGACCCGCGGGAGATACTGATTGTACATTTGGTTGAACTTTTATCTCTGTACTTTCTAAATGAAAGCATTAAAGGGGCGGCTCCCTTTAACGCTGAACCCGGCCAAAGGGGTGGCCGGGTTCAGCGGTTTGAAACCCGCCTCTCTGGAGAGGAGAGCGGGCTTTGTACGGGGGCTGATGCTCTGAGTCTGCTCACAATGACGTTGCTTCGGAGTGCTTTCTGCTCTGAATGCAACGAGGACTTTCCTTTTTAGACACAATGCACGTGAAGGTTACGCGGTATATTGTTTGTCTCGCTACAGTGCGTTTGTGAGTGTTTGTGTGTGTGTGTGTGCGTCTATATGTAATCATGCTCTTTTATATAGCGTGACCGCGAGGGCACCAACAAACCTTGACTACAACA
>NC_044067.1:2077321-2082321 GCF_902167405.1 Gadus morhua | reverse complement strand
GCTAACCAGTGAGCAACATCAGCCATCCTTTCTAGCCTCCGCCACCGCAATCTGTTCATCTGACTCCACTGGTTTAGGGGCGTTCTTGTCCCCCAGTATCCCCCAGTCTGAACTGGTGAGACCCATCTCAGGCGGTAGGAAGGTCAGATGATTCCTTTAACGTGTCAGCTCTCACACAGTGCCGAGAGAGTAGTCTCTATCGCGAGCAGATAACCTTCGCCACACTCAGCGCCGCATTGCTAACAGCCCATAAGACACCAGAAATACCGAGGGAGAAACACGCACCACCTCCTCTCCGACAGGCACCACCACCACCACCACCACCACCCAGCTTCTCTCGCTACACATCCCCGGCCACACAACCGCCTCCTCTTCTGCTCTTTCAAACAGAGAATGTCTATTCTACTTTGCTCAACCTTGATTCCGATAAGCTGAGAGTTAACCTGGCGCAGATAGCGAGCAAGTCCAAGATAGCAGGAAGCTACACAACACAAGAATCAACAACAACAACAACAAAAACACCACCAACAACTACATGAGCAAACATGCGCTACTCTTCCCTGTGGACGCTACGAGGGTAGCTGGGGATACGTTTTGGTGCAACAGAAGCTTAGCATCTCGCTGGCTTGCAGCAGACACACACGCTACGCTTGTTAGCTTAGTAGACAGCTAATTGCCGCGGTGGGCGTTCAGCTCACTAGCGGCCCGATACTGCAGTAGGCCTACGTCATAATTGTTTACTGGACAGGCAGACATAAACGCTGTGTGACAAGCTGTGACCAACGCGCGCAGAACATAAATAATGTTAACTTTAGAAATGTTCTTGGCGTGGGAATATGGCCCGCATAAAGGCTATAATGGCCACCCACTGTTTATCTATTTATTTATTTTGTTTGGCTATTTCTGTTCACGGGCAGAGATCACAAAAGGCGATTAACAACACACAAACCTGTGTACTTCGAGCATGTCAAAATATGCTCACACAGTCCCACGTTATCGGTGAATTGTGGAGCCTTTTGCTCAAAGTGCATAATGAAAGAGAAAAGCATGCAAGGCCACATTAGTTCAAACCCACATTAAAGTGAGCTATCTGGGATCTCATTTATATTCTCTTAGTGTTTTGCAATTTGAGACTGTTATCAAATAACTGTCAGCCCCGGCACAGCCTCTTTAAAAGTGTGTTATTCAAACTTCTACGCACGAGGTTTGAAAAGCTTGTCCATAAAGATTGATTAAAGTTGTAAAGATTTTGTATCAAAAGGAGCTCTGATTAAAGCTGTCTTCCTGAAGAGACGAGATTCCTCTGCATCCGTTTGGTAATCTCTCGTATGCGGCAAAATGGTGGTTAATGTGGAAATAACGTCAATGCGGACGATATTAATATCCATGATAGAAGAAGCTGGGGGGATTGTCACTAAATCAATGGAAACAAATCATGTAAACATCACTGAGATTATGTGGAGGAGAGTGAATATTAATGGCTGGTCTGAATCAATGTTTGGGGGGGGGGGGGGTTGCATATATTGCCTCCTGTGTTTCCCCCATTTCTTTATTTTATATTTAATGGAAATGCATCGCCGCAGAATCGATGAAATGCTAAATAGAGGAACGATGACGGACATTATTGTTATTCAACGGGAGTAGCAAACACCCGCTGATTGTGTTATTGCAAACAATGAAGACAAGATGTTCAAATTTCAATTAACTTTGGTCGGTATGTACTGTTATTAATTAAGAGGGTTTGCGCGCGACACAAAGGAGATGGCTTCCATTGTCTCGGAATATTCTCATGAAAGTGGCATTTAGTACGGAGTCCAAGAGTGGCTAATTAACTGGAACGGGAGGCAAGCCTTTTGCATTTGGGAACCTTGTGATTTGCGGGTGGGTGGTATAGAAGCACTGGGCAGGCAAATAGATTCTTTATTTCATTATTTGATAAGAAGACCCTTAATGAAAATATCAGCCGCCGGCATGGGGGAGTCTACAGCACTTGTTCAGATAAAGAAACCAAGAGAAAAAATAAGTCCCTTCTCTAAGGAGTGCTGTTGGAGGCGATGGATTACCATGAGACCCAAGTTCATTAAATAAAAATAAAATAAACAGGGGATACACCTGCGAGGCTAATGGAGGTCAAATGAGTTATCAACGTTAGAGTGGAGAACTCTGCTCAGCGTAATGAAATTATCCTCCAGAGGTGGAAGGACTTCAGTACGTCAAGATGGGTACTTATAACAATTATAACATGAAGACACTTGTATTTATAATACTTAAAGATACATGTACGTATAACGTATAAAGATACTTGTACTTTACTACATCAAGATACTTGTAATTTAATACATCAAACTCATACTTACTGTATCATAACATATAAAGATACTTATGCTTATTATGATCCATAAAGATGTGTATTTATTCTATCATATTAAGATACATCCAGCCTACTTATTATTATACATAAATATGTGTAATTATTACAAAACATAAAGATACATTTACTTATTATAATAAAGATACTTTTATTTGTTATAATGCATCTATAACACAATATAACACATATTATAATGCATCAATATACTTGTATTATTATATAATATTACTTATTATACATAAAGCTGTGTACTTATCGTAAAGCATGAAGACTCTAGAGGAAGACTATGCTCCAGCCTGACCCATGCTAGCTGTCTCTCAGCTATGCGGGTGTTAGCCAGCTAGCTCTCATCAGCCTGATTCTAGCTAGCTGTAGCTTAGCGGTACTGGTATCCTTCAGTTAGCCTAAGCCCAGCCGTACAGGTGTCCTACAGCTAGCTCTCCCCAGCCTGACCCTGGCTAGCTGTAGCTTAGCGGTACTGGTATCCTTCTGGTATCCTTCAGCTAGCCTAAGCCCAGCCGTACAGGTGTCCTACAGCTAGCTCTCCCCAGCCTGACCCTAGCTAGCTGTAGCTTAGCGGTACTGGTATCCTTCAGCTAGCCTAAGCCCAGCCGTACAGGTGTCCTACAGCTACCTCTCCCCAGCCTGACCCTAGCTAGCTGTAGCTTAGCGGTACTGGTATCCTTCAGCTAGCCTAAACCCAGCCGTACAGGTGTCCTACAGCTAGCTCTCCCCAGCCTGACCCTAGCTAGCTGTAGCTTAGCGGTACTGGTATCCTTCAGCTAGCCTAAGCCCAGCCGTACAGGTGTCCTACAGCTAGCTCTCCCCAGCCTGACCCTAGCTAGCTGTAGCTTAGCGGTACTGGTATCCTTCAGCTAGCCTAAGCCCAGCCGTACAGGTGTCCTACAGCTAGCTCTCCCCAGCCTGACCCTAGCTAGCTGTAGCTTAGCGGTACTGGTATCCTTAGGCTAGCCTAAGCCCAGCCGTACAGGTGTCCTACAGCTAGCTCTCCCCAGCCTGACCCTAGCTAGCTGTAGCTTAGCGGTACTGGTATCCTTCAGCTAGCCCAAGCCCAGCCGTACAGGTGTCCTACAGCTACCTCTCCCCAGCCTGACCCTAGCTAGCTGTAGCTTAGCGGTACTGGTATCCTTCAGCTAGCCTAAGCCCAGCCGTACAGGTGTCCTACAGCTAGCTCTCCCCAGCCTGACCCTAGCTAGCTGTAGCTTAGCGGTACTGGTATCCTTCAGCTAGCCCAAGCCCAGCCGTACAGGTGTCCTCCAGCTAGCACTCCTCAGCCTGACCCTGGCTAGCTGTATCTGAGCCATGTGGGTGTCTAACCTGACACTATTGTGTGGGTGTCACCGAGACCTATCATAACATTCCTCTCCTCGGGGCTGCTGGCCTGTGGTGAATTCCCTCAGTGGCTCAGTGCTTGAGGGGGTCAAACACACAGCATCTCCCCACAATAGCGTGCCGCATATCGCTTACATCTCTCACCTGTAATCACCCGGCGACATTAAAAGAGTTTTTTTTTTTCTCCCTGCACCCACCTCATTTGAGGTCTGCATACTTGACTGTGAGCGCTTTTGAACCGCTCATAATGTAATCGCTGCGGCGGGTATCTTGTGCTTTTGTGCGTCTCTCGGAGCGCTGAATGGCGGTGGCCTATCGCTTACACACTGGAGGTGATGTATACGGTGGGTAGAACAATGCTACAAACAGATAGCGGCGATACGCAGCCCACTGCTGCTCTCTCCGTTTTCAAGGCTCTTTTTGGGGCCTTTGTCGAGGAAGCATTTCAACTGTGGCCAACTTTCTTTAAAAGGGGGACAAAGAGAATGGAAGAAAAAAACGAACTTATCGTGCTGAATAAAAATGGAGTTGACTTAAGAAAGTTTATCTCCCGAGTGACTGGGAAAGCACCTTCGAATACCTGAACTCTGAGCCACTCTGCCCGCAAATAACCAGAATCATATTTCCTCTGAGCAGGAAGAAGAAAAGGGAAAAGGAAAAAAAATAAAAGATTGAAAAATGATGCTGCCGTTTTTCGTTTTACGATTCAACGACTTTTCCTCGCTTTCAATTCACTTTTGTGCTAAACTGATAAAGGCCAGATGTCAACATCACACTAAGCGACGCGTCATTTGAAAACATATCATAAGAGATTTAAAAAGGTTTTATTCTTCCGCGGAACTGACGGTTTGTGGGATTATCCGCCCGTCTGTCTGAGTGATCCTTCCTCTCAGAGGATGAAGACACCGCCGCCCGCTGACGTGCGTCCTGTACCGACGGCGTCGTCACGTTCTGTTTACCTCACACAAACAACAACAACACAACGAACTTCAGCGATGACAGACACATCCGGATCCGTCTCTGCGGTTCCCATTCGCTTCCTCCCATAAACGGACGCCTTCACAGAGTTCAGCAGCGACGGCATGACGGTGTGGTTCTGCCAAAACACGCAGCACGCCATGACGAGAGTGCAGAGTGTGAACCGTACACACTGACATGCAATGTGGTGTGTGTGGGTGAGCGGTCACACACACACACACACGCGCACGCACACTCAGACAATGTGTGCGTACACGTATGTGTGACCACTCACACTGCCTCTGCAACAAGCGGTTCA